>NW_017296669.1:245205-277377 GCF_001594075.2 Trachymyrmex cornetzi | reverse complement strand
CAGCCACAACCGCGGACGGGGTGCACCCCCGGTATTGTAATTTGTAATCTGCCTGAGCAAAAGTGCGTATCCCCCCACGGCGACTGGCCATGGATGCGTGCTCTTTGCATCGATATGAAGTATCGCTTCGTTATACGCCGCGTAATAAACTGGCGTGTGGAAGGCCGATAGTGGCAATGAAAAATTTTCGAGAGGAAAGAACGTTCGGGAGGAGAGAACGAAAACCTGCCAGTGCTCGATGTGCTTTTAGACGCGGTAATATTTCTTACGCTGTCATATAGGCAAACAGTCGCAAAACTAATGCACGAATTTCTTTATACTTTAAACTATTTCAGAAATTTACGTTAAATATGTACTGGTATTTTTTTTTATTTCTCTTCTCAACTTGATAATCGATGATAAATTCAATCTTCATTTTTCGTTTCCAGATTTTTTTTAACAGTTGGAACTATTTTAACATTTAAAATTTAAAAGCTGTCTAGCGTAGTCATTGATGATGCGGATTTTTCTTCATTCATTCTTCATTGTACGCTACATTTGTGTCCCTGAAGACAAAAACGCACGGTGGTATCAAATCATTAAAAAACTGAAAACACACAGTACGCCCATGTCCTATTCTTTATATAGACGATCGTTCCAGCAATCAAATCGTTAGTAGTTACATATTAGGATGAGATGCGTCTTCATGGTTCTTATCGTTTTGACTATTCATCTCCGATTTCGTGATCATCGCTTGTTCTTCTCTTCTTCCTTGGAACGTCCTCATGCGGGTGATATTATACGTCGGATCATGATCGCCAAAGTTTATTCGTATTCAAAGGAAAAATTTACAAAAAGAATGAATTAATTTGAAAGTTAACAAAAGCCATATTCCGAATTTAATCCAGCAATTATATAGAAAAGTCGAGATAAACATGTTCAAAAAAAATTTGATGTAAGTTTTTAAGAGTTTATATATCTATTAAAAGTATTAAAATGCAATATATGAAATATCGTTGATTCTAAAATTATTAATAGCACACATATTATAATGTTATAATGAAAAACATGTTATAATCATTATTGATAAAAAATACTACATAGAACCACAATTTTCTTCCGATGATATTATTATAAACTTGCTTGATGAATTTACGGATTTTTTTGTACGCATATATTTTTTAAACATTTCTAAAGAATCGCTTAGAAAGCTTGTGGCGCCAATGCATACGCGCGCTTCTTATAATACTAATCATCAAACTGCGAACGGAAGACATAGAAGATACGGAAAAAAGATGGGGAATAAGAAGAATAAGAAGAAGAGGATTAAGAAGATCAAGAGGAGGTAGAAAATGGATATAGAGGAGGAGGGAAGAGCAACAACAACGAGGCAGCACAGGCCAGCAGTTGGTGCACGGCTGTATTTTAATTATACCACAGGCTGCGAGAACCTCGTCCAATCTCGTTGTTTCTCTCTTTCTCTTTTCCTCTTTTGTTCGAGCCGCGGTGCACCACCGAAATGCGAAGAAATAAAAAAACAGGCGGGGAACAGACGGGACGGCCCACCGCTTCAGCTCTCTGAACCGTATCCGTTGGCTTCAGCATCGCGGTTCGCCCCAACTTCTGATCGTTTCTCTCTTCTTTCCTTCCTGCTTCGCGCACGTTTCCTCTCTCTATAGTGTTTTCTTTTATGTACTTCGATTCCGTTCCTTCACGAAATTGTCTAATTTTATGCTCGACGTTTAATAATTGACGTACTTTGACATTGCTCTCTATTAGATTATTACAAGACGAAATATTCTGCCGTAAAATGTAAAATATTCCACTTTTTTTTAGAGTTCTATAATAATATACGCTCTGTTAATTGTTATATAAAAAGTTTTAATAAATTCTTTTATCTATATACAATTGTTGTTTAAATATCAATAACCGTCGCCATTACGGTTCTTTTCATATAAATATTGTCTTTATCATTAAACAATCTCTGTAAACATTTTGATCTTTTAACTATATATTTAATAAATATTAACAAAAAGAGAGATTTCATGAAAATTTACTATAGACGTACGTACTGTAACACATATGGATTCATATCAGCAAGTTTATACGTATATCAGCAATTGCATGTGTTTTATTTATTTTTATACTAATCATGATATAGCGTAGTCACTTTTAGTGTACCCGATGAATACAAAAATTTGTAATTGAGTTTTAAATTACATTTATTCAAAATTTTCACATAAAAAAAATGTAATCATATGAGCCGTTTACTTTGAAAGTGGCCTAAGTCCATTTTTCAATGTTTTGTTGTTGACCTTTGTAGTAGCGTGTACAACTTGAAGTTAGCTGTCATAAACAACGTTTTTTTTTTTAATGAACTTAGGTCACTTTCAAAATAAACGGCTCATATATTTTTTCAAAATTTTTTTTAAATATTTATTCACAAAAAAACTATGAATATTTAACGAGTATTCATATTCATTTAAACAAAATATAAACTGAAAAAGAAAACTCTAATAAGCAATCGTTACCCCTTAACTATAACCGGCACTGTGATGACTTTAAGTAAAAAAATTAATTTTATTTATTTGTAATATTCAGATGTTATGAAGGAAACTTAGAAATTTAAAAAAATATTTTAGAAAACAATACCTTTCTTATTTATAAATATCTATTTGATACAGCGTCATACATATTCCAATATAATTCCGGTTACATCACAGTAATGTTATAAACATTTTATAAGATATATCTTGGGCAGGTCCTTCATTATAGTCTGTAGCCATTAAATTCCGAGATATATTATTTATTCCCAACAAAAATATCTCTTTGTTTAACCTATAAGTTAAACAAGGACGCATTTCGTATAAGATCGTATAGATCGCGAACTAAGCACACGGTGTAATCGTAGCTATTAATTTTATAGATTTGTTTTTTCTTGCAGGCGCTTGCAAGCTTTGTGCGGATAATACAGAGTAAAAGTGAATACGAAATGAAAATATTCGTAATCATATTCAAAAAATATTCATTCAAATGGAATAAAAAAGTATTTATTCGTTTCTTGTCGAATAAAAAATAAGTGTATTCGAATGAGTATTTTCATTTATTTTTTATTTATTTATTCGAGTATTAGGTGTATTCACCGGACACACTAGTCACTTTCATACAAGTGACAATCACTCTTGATCGATCGTTACTTGTATGAAATAATTAGACGTGGAGATTGAATAGTGAAATCTACGATATATAATATCGCGGTGGGGTTCGTCGTCTAGTTAATTCATAGCAGTATAAAGCGTACAGTCTCCATTAGCACCGATTAGCTTCTTCTATGCCCAAATTTGTCCCGCTTGTCACTTTCGGTCTCGCCATTCACGAAACTACATCAGAGTAGCTTGTCACGACCGTCCTTTCGCGGATGTCGAATATTTTGCGATAATTTAAGGAGAAACAGTTTCATTTCCGCCCATGTTGGTTATTAATTCTTCACATCCGCTTTTACTCGTTTTGGGACATATGATAAACCGTACGTGTATTTGATATAATAATTTTATCGATGTTAGTATAATATGGCTGGACGGTATTCATATAGTCCGTTCTTATTTTAAGACTACTTATTTTAAGTCTTAAGGTAAGACGGTCCTAAATAGAAGAATCGACTATGAATACCGATAATTGTCTCGATTCTAATGCATTATTTAAAAAACATTATTTTTACATAAAATATGACAATTCGATAAACTATTTTATTACCTCTAATTATTATTCTTTATTATAGCAACTTATATACATATATACTAATTATAAAAATCAATGACAACACGTATATATCGATACAAAGAGAATACATACGTAATTTTATAAATATCACAATACGTTGATTATAATATAATTATAATTTGTATTGCATTTCTCATTAACGTATAAGAAAACGTTCCCAAATAATTGAGCCGTCATCATATATGTATACATCTCGTACAGCTACTACACACGTATATATAACGCGATTTTAATAACCGTGTACTTTGATACACATATCCTGACATCCATCGAGTATTCTATAATTATTAAAATACAACACGTATTACGTTACCACTACAAAACATGAATAAGGTAAACATACAATACAGGGAATTGCAAACATAATAAAATAAGCTTCGCAAAATCTTGCTTGAAATAATATATTAGCTTTCGTTTAAATAAAACAAGAATTTTTATGCTAAAAATGCTTATATATGCAAGTTAGTTCTACATTTATATTAAACTTAAATTTTGATTTTTACGTTAGAAATTATTATCCACATAAATAAATATATATACGCAAACATTTGACTGTTCTCTTTGGACTTAACGGGATTCTCGCCCTTGAACGAGGATTTATATCGTATAAGGATTTATATCAGGACGATACTCGTATGAACATGGTGGGGTAACACTTTACCCGATTATGATTTAATTATGATATTAGTTCAGTTTTTTAACTTGCGATTAGATTATTTAGATGTTAACTGAAGAAGACTGTATGTAGTCGAAACGTATTAATGTATGAGAATTGAGGAATATTGTATCTCAAATATATATTTTTATTATAATCTAACAACTTTTTTGCTCGTTTTGGTCGTTTTCTATGCGTTTTGCTTTGTCAAATTATCGAGCATTTTATGTTATTGTTACGCTAATATTGTTTATATTATAGTTTTATACGTTCTGTTTACCGTGAAATGGCAAATAACTGAGTAACATTCGTTTTTTCCTCTATTTGTTACTATGTCGTCGTAACGTTCAGAAGCGAAAGGTGTTACACGACATACCTGATCCGTTCGATTACACCCCGTCCTATACGATCCGGGTGTGATTTATCGTTTTGTCATGGCGCAGTTTGATACCGCGCGATCGAAATCTGGACTGGGGATATCTTCGCTCCTTGCCTATATCCACCTTTAGGCATTCACGAACGAGATATAAATCTTCACCGTGAGTTATAGCACGGCGTATAAGTTCGTGTGCGCGCATAAACGTACTCGATGCACGCGTATACACCGAGCCGAGCGCCCGTATTGAGCTCGGTTATTATTTCATGGTCCCCGCGTGTGCATTCATTATACACGTTTTAACATCGAGTTGCGTCATGTTTAAGTGCCCAATTTGACGTCGCGTGTGCCTCTGTATCCTGCACGACCGTCTCTTTCTAAATATTTACATAGACAATTATATTCTCGTTGCGACGCTTTAATCCGTGGAATGAGCTCATTTTTTAAGTGAAACTCATTATTTAAGTGAAAAAAAAGCTCCGACACTCGAATGAGTGTCTCTCTCATTCTTATCCACTCCTGTTCTATATCATTAATCTAAAACATATGTCTTTTCAAGAAAGAGACTAGTGAGAATAAATTGTGACATTTAAATCAAAACGTTATGATTTACAATCCGGTTTTCTATCAACTTTATTCGGTATAACTTATTTCACGAAAAAGCTAAATATTTAAATATACAAATTCTTAGAAATGGAAAATCAATTTTCAAAACTTGGAATGCTGTGCTTTTATATCTCGATATTTAGTCCAAATCTGAATTACTAACCTCAAATACCTATACATTGTGAGAAATACAATAATGAAAATTACCTGTAAACATAATATATATTCAACAATTTTTTAACCACTTTCTGATCCGAGGTTGTCGCGTGTCCGTTTAGAGAACTTTTTCAGGTTGTCACTGTCGCACGTCGTCGAGCTCTCCTTACAACATTCCTATGGCGTGGTCGACATCAATCTCATCATTAGTCTTCCCGTACCTCCAATCCACCCCCATCCCAGACCGTCTTGCTAGACTTACGGTAAAGTTATTGATAATTTGTCATGCAGTCTCCAACCGCGAGCGAACCATCTTTCATCCATTTTGACCGCGAGCAAACCGTTATACGTAATCCGCATCACTGCACAGACTGACGCACTTTTTAGTCACTCGTTGAGCGGAAGATTATCCGATTGTTTATATTTGTTTCTTTGATAATTTGCGCCACCAAAAATGTAAATTCGTTCGTGTAAAAATGGAAGAGGGGGAGGGGGGAAGCTGTGATATACATTGTAGTAAGCGTTATAAAATATTTGTAGTCAACACAAAAGTATAAACGTGATAATAATTTTTTATTGTTGCAAAATATAACTATGTATTTTTTTAATCGTACGTCTAAGCATCTAATTGAATTTCTCTATCTAATATAATTTTTATAAACAATGCCGTTCACTTGCTACTTGTTAATTAGTGATATTCTTTGACCATTTTTTTGGTGAAAAGCCGGATCGAAAATACTAAAGAAAAGAGAGAAGAGGGACAGCAGGCGAACGAATAAAACGCGAAAAGGCTTCGGAACGCCCTCTCCGCCCTGAGACGCCTCCTGTCCATCAAACCATCATCCCCCTTCTTCTCATTCTATTTCCCGCCGCGATCCCGACGACTTTCGTTTCGCTTCCCAATGCAACTATCTACCTGAACATAATTATAATCGACGAAACACCCCAACTCAAGATATTTCTTGACCGGCGCAGTTCTCTGTTACGCTCATATATCTAAATTCAACCGAATTGTATCTAATTACGGGGAACGAGAAATCGGAACAAGTCTCCAAAATCATGTATAAACATTTTAGGTAAAATGAAGATTTGGAAGACAGCTTTTAAACATAGTGCAACATCTTAAATAATCAGCTTAAGAAATTATTGTTATGTTGTACCTAATTATTTATATCATTAATTTCTTAATAAATTTTACGAAGAAGCCTAAAAATTATCTACTAAAAAAATACATGTATGATATAAATTGCGTAAAAGTCTATAGCAAGATTGATCATTTAAACAGTGTGTAAAAGTCAAAGTATCCTAATCTTATCCTTAATAATTATAACTGATTCTCATCTTTTTCTAGAACCATCGCTGCCTTTATTGGAAAATTTGTTCTGTCAGGCGAACTTCCATTATCATGATTAAACTTTCGAAACGTTTGTGACCGATAGTAAGCTGCAATTTTGTGGCGCACAGCTGGGATCTGTTCACCAACCGACTGCTCGTGCCAGCATCAGCTTTCTTTCTCTACCACTTCTCTCGTTTTAACTCTTAATACCTAGGTGTGGAAATGACTTGTGAGATCGGATGGTAGCATGGAATGGCAGAAAAGTGGTACTTTCAAACCGATACCCTAAATCACGAAATCGATGGAGGGTTTGTAGGATACATTCGACCTGTCAGTTCAGCGAAATAGTTTTCTTTCTTTCTTTTCGAAAATTCGCTCGTTCATCCATCTGCTCCGAATTGAGTGAGAATTATAAAAAAAAGATTCGCGATTAATCCACAATTATAACATATAACTCAATTTTTATAATACATATTATAATGTATTCATAAATTTATTACAATTATTTATTGCATTTATTCAAGTCCAGACTTCCGTGAGGAAGAAAAATTAACATTATTGCAGAAATTAAGTACTTTAGGAACGATGGGTTTCATCAACAATTGAAATGTTAGATCTAGAGTCAAAAGCAACATTCGATATATATGTGGAACGGTTTCTTCATTATGCATATAGTATTATAAAAAATGGAATACCTTTTTCTTTTCCTTTTAGGCCTTTAATTAAGTGACAAATGTGTATTATATATATCAATCGTTATGAATCAGAATAAAACTAAAAATGATTTTTGAGAAATACATATATAGTGTAATTAGAATGAACATATGGACATTGCGCATGTTGTCAATGACATTACAGTTAAATAATCTACAAATAGATGTATCAAGAAGACAGTTAATATAAAACTGAATATTAATGTAATAATATGCATGTCCAGCACATCGAAACGTTGGAATTTAGATGATCCAAATAAAATTATTGCACGATGAAATTATACTTTGATATACCAAGCAGATGCAATGTGATTGATTATAAACTGATGAATATGGTTCGCGTAACATGACATTTCCGTCGTCGATTGTCGATACGCTTGCGCAAGCATTTGCTCGTAGGACATGATATAGCTTTATTTAAAGATGCGACGTGAACGAAGTACTCTTCTGTTTGCATAGTATATCTAATAATACTGCAAACAAAATCTACAGAACAATACTACTATATCATATGCCTTAACAGTGATAGTGGCTCCTCTTTTTACTTTTCCTATTCTTGAAATCTATGTGTATTCTACGACAGAATTTAAAAATTATACATATCTCTCACACACACACACACACACACAAACATATATACAAATCTACTTCATTCATTGAAAAAGGTTTCAAACAGAATATTGAATGTTAATATAAATTTAAAATGCTATTAAAAATAGTTTTTTATTTACATTATTTAAAAAATTGAATTTTTTTTATAAAATCAAAATTTTTATAAAAATATGAGATAAATCGATATCTTTTAATAACAATTAAACATACACAAACGTGATTAACAACTCTGAAAAATTTCTTATGATTGTGACATGACAGAAATGGTAGCTAACGATCTATATCCAGCAGGTATGATCGCATCATCTCCGTGAAGAATGTTGGAGAACGAAAAAAAGAGAGCATCGAGACAGGGATCGGTTTCTTTTCGATGCGGGGTAGCGTATGATCAGGTCTCTCGATGGTCGGTCGGGTGATCAAAGATCTTGAGTTGCGTTCTTACAAACTAGAAAAAAAGCAAAAATGCAAGGAGAGGAAAAAAAGAATACTTGCTTCTTTTTTCTTCCTCTCCCTTCCTCTCTCTCTCTCTCTCTCTCTCTCTCTCTCTTTCTGTCTCGTTTATATTCTCTCAGTTCAGTAAGAAGATAACGAAGAGGAGATCAGAGAGAGAGAGAGAGAGAGAGAGAGAGAGAGAGAGAAAGAGGGCAATCGGAGTTGGAGGGTGAGGCGACAACCCATGACCAATCTGACACTAAATCAACTGACGTGCGCTTGACTGCACGGGCGCACAAATGCGCGCCGATGCATACGAGCGCTCGTGCGCGCTCTCGATCCTAGCTACTCATTTGTAACATATATAATAATATTATATGTATGCAATATTCTTTCCTCTCGAATATTCTCGCTACGGAACTTACGTGGATTTGCTAAATAAATTTACCTGCACTGTCTCAAGAAACGAAATTTGCCTATCGTTAGAAGTGAGTGAGTAAGAGAGAGCCAGAGAAAGACAGAGAGAAAGAACAAAATCTCCCGTTAAATACTGCGATCGAAAAATTTATTTCCATGCGATTACATAATTTCCACGCAACGTCAAAGTTGGGGACTGTAAAACATATAATTTATTCGTAATCTGCTTCGCAGATTTTTCAACCTTATAAATCGTATATTTATATTTGAATAATTTTGTTATCTTTTGAATATCCCGAATAAATTCATGGTTAAAGTATGCCACTAATAAAGCAACATGTATACAAATGTTTACGAGTCGCCACAGTATAAGTAGCAAGCAAGTACCTGTTCATCTTGCGATCACATGCTTGCAATATGCGTTGAATATTACTTGAAGTTTAAACGATCAAACGCGCTAGTAATAGATCTTTCCGATATTAATCTATTACATTTATTATCAAGCATCTATTTCATAAAAACATGAAACATCACTGATAGATTTGAAATAAAAAATCGATATATATATATTATTACAGAATAATATACTTAAGATTATGGGAGTTTGTTGAGCTCATATATCAACATTATACTTGATCTTAGTGACAAAATTTACTGTTGTTTGTAATATATAAAATTCATATTGAATCTTATGCATTAAATTATTAATTCTATTTTACAAAAATCGCATACAAAGATATACCATATAATACGCATACGATTTCTTAACAAGCGCCAAACTTGAAAACCTTTCACTGATTGATTTTTTTCGTTCTCTTGATTTCATTTACATGGTTGCAGTGGCACGATTTTATCTTCAAATTCCGTAACTCGATAAACAACGTTGAGATGTCACGGTGGACTCTATCTATTTCTTCCCTTTGAAACTCCAGCGTCAGAAACGCCACGTGTCGTAAAGACTTCTCTTTATTACCTTCTCTTTCGTTTGCAGTCTGCTCTTTTATAATTTCCTTTTTGAAAAATCCAGCGTAAAATTGTGTCGCGCTGCGCCTGCTTTGCTATTTCTCCTCTCTTATACACACCTACACGGACGCACGCATGCATATATGCAAAACCCCTCTTTTCCACATTCTTCACTTTCTTCATTTTTCGCTCCCCCGATCCGCGTCATCATTCGCTATCCCAGTGTGCAAAGGATAAGAGGCGAAAAGAAACAACCATTATATCTCCTCATTCGGATTCGGTATTCCATTGAGAAACCTGAGCGGGAAGGCAACAATGTTGCATGTATATTAAGGAATCACGATTCGTGAACGTTATATATAGAAATCGTTGAGACGCTGATCCAAATTTACCGCGATCAATGTACAGTGCCGCGTATCGGTCCACACGGCTATGTTAAAGACAGAAAAAAAAATCTGCCCACGACTTGATATTTGCAACTTGTCGTTAATCCGAATCTACTGCGATCGTTGGCGCCGATTTTGTCAATTTTAAATACCTGCTTTTCCATGTTCGCAGCCTCGAGCGAATATAGAGATTAGCATGAGTTAGCAAGGTTACGAGATAAATCTTGCTCGACCGTTTAATTCAAACGTTTCCGCTCGGATTTTGGCTTTTCCTCTGAGGAATCTCACTGACAACGAGTGTGACTCTCTGGACGCCTCGTTTCTGTCACGTCTTACCTCCACACTATACAGGCTGTAGGTCGTTGATCCAATTCGCGATTGCGATACACGGCGCGTGTCTAAATCTGCATAGTCATCGGCGACGTGAATTCACTCGCATTATGCATTAACTATGCAAATGCCAATCAACCGTAACAAGCAAGGAACCGCGCGGTGTATCCTGACACACTTCCTGCCGGTAGGTATACCTCGTCTGGAATATCCGCCCGCTTCTCCATCTGCAATACAGATCGAGGTATGCTCGGAAATAAACCAACTCTCGCAATTTTCTCTATAATGTGCCGCAGCGTTGTAGAATTTTCATGAAATTAAAAGGGATAAAATTTCTAATTTCGGAACAATCGTCACGTGAACATTGGCGCAGCCAGAAGCGAAAGAGGAGTCTATCGACTCAATATTCTCCCGAGTGCTTTTTATGCCGGAGAGATGAGAGCGAAATCTTTTGACTGACTATAGTCACGATTTCTAGGAATGGAATATTCTCTCGTAAAATCGCCGAAAGTAAAATTTTTCTAATTGGCATAGAAATTGAATACCAAGGAAGACAGGGAATGATGAAGACACCGAAAATCATCGTCGCCATGGTACAGATGAAATCGACCGTGGATCCGGACTTGAATATTTCATATTTACGACGACGCGGCGAATATAACTTCTCTTCGAGACTAGCAACACGGGACGCGATACCGGCAGACGAGAAGACGAGTTTCTCTAATAACCTTGCTTCATCGTTTTCGAACTCGTATCGAAGGGATTATATTTTGTGGATTAATATATTGACGTGGTCTTTGTGAGACCTGGACTAAGCCGGTCCAGGGAGAGAGAAAAAGGAAACAAGTTAAAAATCGGGTTATTAAATCACTTGCCGCCCCAACACACATAGCCATTGGCTGCGTTCCCGAAAAGAAATTATTACTACTACCGGTAATCCTCCCCACGTTCTATTCGAGATAATTGACAAACTTTCGCAGTACTTCACTAATGGTCTTGCAGAATTCGAAACATCGGCTCCGTTAGATTTAAGATCATTTCTACAACTCGATAGCAGTGAATAGGCGTGACTGCAAAGCTCGCGTCGCCATCGAGCCGTTATCTTTTTATAAACCTTTTTCTGAATTGTATAATTTGCAATAATTTTGTTTTTGGTCAAAGACTACTATTATGTAAATCTTTCAAGAACATGAGAAAAAAATGTTTATAGCCCTCTGCAAATTATTTAGAAAAAGATGAATAGAAAAACTCTCTCACGATTTACACATATTATATTGTACGTACTGCATGTGTAATAAAACTTATTTACAAATTGAAACTATAGGTACTCAGTATTTGTCTAATATCAATGAATAGGAGCAAGAGCGTGTATATGGTTGAAAGCAAGACGAAAAATGTGCGTGAAACAACGTGATAAATGATAGGACGTACCGGGTCGGCCCTAGACCCGAAGACCCAGAGACCCACTCGCTACACCGCCGCGCCGCCGCGCCGCGAAGGAACGGATAAAGGACCTCGTTGCCTTGTCTCGGCGCATATTAATGGACAAACATAATCGCCGCATCTCAGCAGGAGCCGCCAGCTGAAATATCCGCTCGTCGTTGCCCGTTCCTGCCTCTTCTGCTGTGGCTTCGGCTCGCTGCCGCAGTTCTCTGCACGATGCCAGGAAGCGACGTTCCTCGACGCGGATGTACGTTGAAGAGAGCATTTCCCTTGCTAAACTCTTGAAAAGATGAAAGGACAAACATATTTTCATGTGCACGGGAAGAATGAGTGTGCTTTCTTTGAAGAAGTGAAAGGTGTTGTGGAAGAAATAACTTGAAATAACTTGATCGATTTGGTTGGCTGCAAATAAACAGTGTCGTTGCAAATAAAAGAGGAAGGTGTTGTATAAAATTGAAAGAAATAATAATTGATTCCTGTAAGTGACAGTGAAAACATCTCTTAGCATGATGCTAAAAAATGGTGACCTGCAAGATATGCAACAAAAATTTTGCATTTTGGAAAAAAAAAACTTTATGTGCATTGAAATAAGTATTAAAATTGCATATTACAAAAAATGCATTTATGGGAATAAATAACAAAATTTTTATCGGTTTGATATAGTATGAAAAAGACAATTTAAATGAATCAATTAGTATTTACAAATATCTGCCGTACATACATTTTATATCTTTTCTAATTCAAATTTCTTTCGTCATTTTGCAAAGTAAGTGCGCGACTTCTGAAAGTTGCATACTAATTAAAAGTAATAGTTTTTCATAATGTTACATTTCGAATATAGTAAACGCTTATCATATAATCTATTTGGTATAATTACAAATCTTTAATTCTATGCTATCGTCTGTCTTAAACGTAGGTATATTTTTTTTATTATTCCGCACGCTATCTAATGCGATATTAGCTTTTCTTGTATTCGCGATTTTGCAAAAGGTATGTGAAATCTGTTTATCGTTAATCATATGTAAGAATGCTTGTTTCCTTATATTTAGCGAAAGTTTACATTCTGTACATTTCGTCTGTCAATGAAAGTAAAATCCAGCTGGAGAAAAGAATTGAATAAACAATTCCTTTGCTTAGCTGCGTTGAAATTGCAGGCGGCATTTATTTCTCGCTCTCTCCCACGCACTCGTGCGTCATGATAACGCACAACATCACGGGAACGGCAAGTGCCGTTTGATTACGCCGTCCGCTATCAACCGCTACAAAGTCGATGGAAGGCGGGCGTTAAAGCCGCCTCTCGGGCCCGCCTCTACCTCCCGTGCAGCTCCCCACCGTTTCGTTTCACCATCTCTCACCGTCTCTCACCGGGAGACGCTACCAGACCTGCCGCAGGCCATGAGGCTGGTGGCCGGCCGAGCCGAGCCGAGCCGAGCGTCTGGTCTGGTGAACGCTCGCAAACCACCCAAACCATGGCACGGCTACGGCCAAGAAGTAGGCAGAACGGTGCGCCATACTAGCACCGTGTCGGACGACGAGCCTCTATATATGTATATGTATTTCTCTTTCCGTCTTTCTGCTTTCTCTTCCTTTGCTTTCTCTCACTCCGTTTGATTGTCCTCCTCTTCTCGCTTTCACATCAAAGTGCGCACCATGGCACAGTCAATCAGTTTGTCTTTGTCCTTCTACCACCTTTGGAAACAGCGCATTTGAAATGCAGGCACAAGCGTACGTGTCGCGTAACGTAATCATGATCACGTATACATGTAATATGTGCGTATATGCGCGTGTGTATACGTGCAGGGCTACGACGCAAATGCGTGCCTGCGTGCGTGAGCTGAGTACGTGTATGTCCGGAGGTTTAATGGGCCCAGCTAATGACTATTGGCCAACAGACTTGGGCGGGACCATGAGAGCTCGCAAGATGCACAAACTTATGTACTTATGTCTGTGTATATGAGAAGCACGATCCCTTGCATTAGCTGTTCTATGTTTCACATCGACTCTGAACCGTTTGTTAAAGTATTCTATTTTGAGCTTTGCTTTCTTCCTCAATAAGAAGATGGAAGTGATTCAGGAAGCAAAGCAAAATATCATATATAGTAAAATATAGAACTCGATATAGAACGTATGTTTGGTTTGCTTGGTATATTATCTTAATCCGAAGTGATTAACGGAAATGACAAAAATAAAATTTCTTTTACGAGTTTAGAACCATAAACTTTCCAATTTCAAATTGAAATAGTCATTTTAAACGCTTCAGAAGAAGATGGAAGTAGTATTATCTAAAATTAGCCATGTCACATAGATTCGATTAAACTTTTTACAAGTATCGCTTTACACAGCGATGATTAAATCCAGATATATATACATATATATATATATAACTAATTATTTATAATTTGATAATTATGTTCAATCAGTCCAATGCATACTAAATTAAAATTCTAATTCGAATATATGATAAGACATAGTATGTCTAGTATGTTTAATTCTCGACTGTCAGAACAGTCATACGATTAGCCATTTTAACGTCATTGACAGACAGAGTCCTGCTACAAAAGAACAAGTCGAAGGATTGCGACGGAGGATGGTTCTTGAGGAGCACCGCCTTTCACGGTGTGTCGGATACTTTATAAGCACGATTTACATAGAATGGTTGTTCCATCGGTGCATATATTGGCAGCGCTTACGAGGCAGCCTGGAGAAGAGAGAGAGAGAGAGAGAGAGAGAGAGAGAGAGAGAGAGAGAGAGAGAGAGAGAGAGAGAGAGAGAGAGAGAGAGAGAGAGAGAGAGAGAGAGAGAGAGAGAGAGAGAGAGAGAGAGAGAGAGAGAGAGAGAGAGAGGAGAGAGAGGGGGGGAGAGAGAGAGAGAGAGAGAGAGAGAGAGAGAGAGAGAGAGAGAGAGAGACGTGTCTATACTCGCGAGCTCGTAAGTCAGTAATGCGGAGCAGACGCGGAGCAGACGCTGAAAACATCCATCACGCTCGCGGGACCCTATCTCGTCCTATGGATCTCCGCTTCATAATTACATTCTCGCCAGCTTCAAGAGGCCGGAGACCAGGATACCGCCGCACCATATCTCGAGATGCGTTCAGCTACCCTTCCCGAGTTCGCAGTGGTGTGTATGCGCCAGGCAATTAAACGGAAAAATGTTATGTACGTGCGAGCGCGTCTCTCTCTCTCTCTCTCTCTCTCTCTCTCTCTCTCTCTCTCGCCGAATTCAAAAATATAAAACGCCACTGAGCTTCCTTATATAAAGATGTGTAAATATTTCTTGTAATCCTTGTAAATGATTGTTAACCCTTACCATACCAATATGGGTAACTAGTGACCGAGCAATTCCTGTTCGTGCAAGTTTCTTTGAGTGTTTCGGTAATTATAAATTATACTACATTTTATTATTTTCCAAAATAAAGAGTCATATTTATTCTAGAAAGTAGAAAGTATGTTGGTGAATTTTTAGAGATTTTTTAAATTATTTTGAAAAAAACGAAGAGATTTGAAGTGACCCTTAATGGTATGGATGAGACACCAAATTGTAGATGGTACGGTAAGGGTTAATCACAGCCAGGACTAGGATGTGTAAAAAATGTAAATTTCTATTTTAAGATATATACAGAAATCACTCGTTCTCGAAATATTTAGTCCCGGTTCTGTTATTAATAATGATTGTAAAATTGTAACGCATGTGTCAGAGAGTATATATAATTTTGTATGAAAATATGAAATACTACGCGGAAGCATGCGCATGAATGCAGTAGAATTAAGCAAAAGAATGGAATAGACGTGCAGTCACTTAGTTTCCTTGAAAGATGCATCTGTGACGTAGACTAAAATTCTTAGGTACATGGAAAAGACGGGCTGTATACGATAAGAAACGCAACCTGCCATGTCTGTTAATTAAGTTATTTATATTGGACTTTAATTATAATAGTTTCTACAAAACATGAGATGCTTTATATAAGTTCCGACATAAAAATGTTTTACTATGAGATATAAAATTTTGCCTGTTATACGAACTTTTTACTTATATGTATATAAGTACGTTGTTTACTATCTATCATACCCACTTTGAATTTACTACGTATTTGAAATTTCGATAACTAGATAAAAAATTAAGAAATTTGCTTGGAATTATATGCATATCTCACCTGTCTTATAAAAAAGAAAATATATAGAAAGAATCTAACATCTTTAAAACTATTAATACTAAAGAGATATCAAGTTTCTCGTACATTAACAAATTCATGCGATACTAATTATTTAATTTTATCAAACTAGACGTTTTAGCTTTAATTATGATTTAACTGATCATTTACTTTTTTTAAGGTTCAAACAAAAAAAAGATAAACAAACAGTTAAATTATGGTTAAAGATAAGATTTGCTTGTAAATGCAGTATGAAACTCGCAATGAACTAACGATTAAGTAACGTTCAAACTAGTGACAAGTTTGTATCAAGCGACATGGTGTCTCTCTAATTTCTGTTCGTATAAAATAATCAGCGGCACTGTCGTACTTTTTTCTCTGGTAACTCCAGGGCGCAGCAGCAGCTGCTTCCAAGACAAAAAGGTCAATGCGAGGTGGCCGGGCGAAGAAGCCGATTAAACTTTCAGGGGTATGTGACAATGGCTAGAGAACGAGGGCGGCAGGTGCCTCACTCATCTAATATTAACATCGCCGATCGATAGTACCCGAGAGAGAACGAGAAAGGACGAGAAAATCGAGCCCTGTGGCCGCGTGCAGGGTGGAGAGACAATAATCGACCGGATAACTCGTTTGTCTTCTCGCGCTCGGTTGTTCGTTAGGTACTGTATACTGCAAATATCATGCGAGCACGAATTGTATTTATTGCTGTCTCCCAGCGAAATGGAATCGTGAATTTGAATCTGCCACTGCTAAATAGGAAAGCGGATAATGACGCCCGCAGTGATGACGAAGCGATGAAGAAATTTGTTATTTATCTTGTTCCCACGCGAAAAAAGTCAATTGATGCTGCGATTTGTCAATCATGATCCAATATCCCGATTCTATATGTAGTAATGATCAATTTCGCGTGTAAAATAAACATTTTAATATTTTTTAAACTAATTAATTGTATAATATTCTTTTTTTTTAATTTTATATTATTGGGTTTATTTAGAGACATTTTTCAATAATGGCTGATTTCGCAACTCTGGTTGCATATTTTTTAGATTGTCATCGACTAAAGTATATCGACGTACTTTATTTATTTAATTCATAAAAAGATATATTACACGTTAGATTTATCTAAGCATAATTACGTTCTTATGTAATACGTTTGTACGAATAGTAAAATCGGGTAATAAATACATTTCTGTTAATGCGTCCTGCACAGGTTCTGATATTATTTATAGGTTTCTCAATATTCCAACGGACATTTCCGCGCCACATGTAATTCGCATGAATATATTATTATATTCGCATTTTTTTCTATAATATTGCTCTCTTTCACATCCGCGGGTGACTTCCTGTAGCGTGAGCAGCGGCCATCGTACCTGAACGAGGGTTGCAATTTTTGTATTTGCAAGAATATTTATAGCGGCAACGGGAATTACCATAAACAACGCGCGGCGAAGAAACTCAAGGATTACTGTATTTAAAGTGCAAGGGGGAATAATTACCGTGAACTGCGGCTACTAGCAGAGGCATCATCGCGGTCGACAGCAGAAAAGGGGCGTGCTGAACGTCATAGAACGGTACTGGCAACTCCTTCGTCGAAGAGAAGACGAGAACTAGAAAAGGAAAAAGAATATATGACACCTCATCTTTTATTTTCGTTGAATCTTCGTTACAATGTGGCGTAAAGACGCGAGCAAGATATTTTGGTTCGATGGCTTGTAATCATCTTTGCTTACAAACATAATAAAAGCAAGAACATAATCGAATATGAGACAAAGTGAGAAACGTATTTACGAGTAAATCTTTAAGTATACCTATTAATTATTGCTCGTTATTTATTTCTACACTTTCTTTAATTTGGAGAGAAATTTCGTGCAATGATGAATATATGATAATGACGATGATAAAAAGAAATAAAAATCGGTGAGACACGCAGATTCTTTATCTATTTATTTAAATAGATCGATAATATTCCATATCTATAATTTCTTGAGAATCATAAAGTACGGAGTAAGGTGCAAAGGTCATTGAATTATGGGGTTAACGAGCAGTAGCCGTAAAGAATATAAATTCACTTCACGTTCGGACCGAGTCACGCAGCGCTCTTTGCGACTTGATGATGATGAACTTCCTGGCCACCACTTTGCCTCGCAAGCTCGCTCGTAAAGTCGAATTTAATCTGAAAGGAGCAAAAACGACAGTAGAAACAACGATGCAGAGTTATATTGTGAAGATATTATACTCGCGCAAAGATCTTATAACAGAAATTTCGTTATGCAATTTTGCATGCTTGAACAATTGTGAAAAAAATGTATTATTATATTTGAATTCCTATATACGTATACCGTATACACAATAATTGTTACATCATAATTTATAAATAAGTTTTGAAGCTTTTCATTAATTATTATTCTCATATTACACACTTTTAGAATACACGAAAGTGCTAACAAAAACGGATTTATCATCTTATTTATACAAAATGTATAAATTTATTGTATAAATTTTAAATATATATGCATAAATTATATTACATTAATCCAAATTTTGATATTTTTAAAGTTGGACTTAATGTTGGAGTTCCAATGAAATTATATTTTCCAAAATACGACGTACGTAAATATGACGTACATGTACGCACGACGTAATCATTCAAGAGGATGAGACTTATCGATTTACGTCCTTGTATTCTGTTGCAATTATCACTCGTGTTATCTTTCGCGGTTGAATTTGTATATTTTTTCCATTTCTCAAATCTCTCAGAATATTTTTATTTATCGATAAGACACGGTGTGCACTATATTCGCCTATCGGCATTTGTATCTCTATTAATACGTTACAACGTAACGGAGATCTGTGTATGTGCGTATGTGTGTTGTGCGTGTGCCACTTAATTATCACACTCTTTAAATTACTTTCGCCATATAAAAAATGAACGACGGCAGGAACTTTACGGTGACGTTATTTTCATCGTTGTAACTTAACGTCGCTCTTATCACGCCGACTGCTGGGTCGTATTATATGCATATATATATATACATATGTATACCCACACACATTACTGCCGTCCATCCACCACCTATCTTCGCTTTTACTCTGGTCATTAGTGTGATCGACAGCGCTATTATTTCCCTTTGTAAGATCTCCTGCCGCGTGCGCGCGTAATTAGTATTGCGTAAATCTTATAACGCGCGAGTAAGACTATTTTTTCATATTTTATTTTACCGTTTGACGCTTTTACATACTATTTAAGCTTATATTACGAAATATGGTTAAAAGGATTACATAATAAAAGTACAAGAGAATTATATATTCTTTGGATAGCAGTAAATATGGTATCATAACTGTGAATCAACAATAGAATAAAAATAAGAATTCGCGCATCTGTCAAACATACTATGTTTTCAGGAAATACGATTAAACAGCATATAACAATCGCGTTGATGCTGCAAGTAATTTTTTGCTGTTAAAACTTGAAACGATATTTTCGATTAAAAACCACTGCGCTTCTCTCACTTTTGTGCCGGCCAACCAATCGTGAGTTGCGACGATTCGCTATCGTGAGGGCGGCTATTCGATGGCTCGTACATACCTGGCAATGTGCTGCAAATTGATCATAACCAGGTTTAATTAAAAAAGACGACGCTGGCTATTGAGTGCGATTACTCACGAGTGTTCCATTTTTCCACACCATAAAAGCGGCTACTGCGCCATCGGCGATGACCCGAAATCAGTAATCGAATACATATATATGAAACTCGGAAATATGCATGTTGTATGCAGCATTGGAATATTCGAGATATTTTTCAGATATTGAATAAAATCCAATTTACACACATGCAAATGAAACACCAGATAAATATTAATAGAAAGATAATAGCAATAATTTATATCAGCTTGCTGCATTATATAATTTGTTTTAAAAAAATTTATGTATAAAGAAAGTTCCTTTAATAATAATATGTATATTACGATTTTTAAAATCAAGTAAGAAAAGAAAAGAGATATATGATATCTATATATATAACGTTTTCTATCTTGTTATTGTCGGACAACCAACTGTGATGAATCGTTCCAACTTGCAAAATTAAGAACAATTTGCGATTGCCGTCGTGAGCTAGTTTGAGCAAGTGCAAACAGATAAATCATTTAGCACATTGATATGTATAACGTAAAACGGAAGTGTATTACGAATAATCGTAACGTACCACTGATCGATAGACGATCTAGATAGTTTATCATCGTGCGTATTATCACGACCTTTTATCGACAAGCGTTTCACATTGTGATTGCTGTTGTCATAAAAGCTTTTGAAAATTTGACGTTCGAATCCTGCCAGAAACGTCAGATTTTGTAGTGTTCGAAACACTTCCGTCAGATTATCTGTGCGTTAACTAAAATTATCATTATACGCGGTAATTTGCTAGCATGAAATAGCAACAATCCTGATACTTGACCGTTCAATTGCCGAATCAAGCAAGAGGAGATTGACGAATGACGAGTCAATTTTAGTAGCGCATTATAGCATTAACTTAAGACGCAGCGCATAATCGTAGAGCGCCGCGTTGCTGCGACAACGGCGTTACAATTTCCGCTTAAACGACAAGACTAAAAGTACGTCAGGAAGACGTTCTAAAACTATCCAGGACACGCCGGAAGGTTCCTGAAATAAGGTACGTCAGCGGCGGAGTGCGGCGAGGGCGAGCGACGGTAACGGGACTTCCGAAACGTGCCGGCGCGGGCGTGGGCGTGGGTGGCGGCGACGAGAGAGAGAACGGGTGAGCCAGGAATGTAATCACAGGATTCCCTCGCGATCCTTCGGGACGCTGCCTGGTAGCCATCTTGGATTCTTAGCAGGGTTTCCCTGGCTTATATGTACGAACGATATACATATATATGTATATGTATGTGTGTGTGTGCGTATATGTATATATATGTGCATATGATGGCCATAGATTTTAAAATGCAAAAAACATTTATTCTTGTTACTTTTTAACAATATTTGGAATATTACTTTCACTGAAGCTTAAAGTAACAAATACTATCGAAATTAAAGAGAAAATACTTAACAAAACTTTAATTTTATCAAAATATTACAAAGTATGCATTGGCCATCTTATCTGATTTTTAGGGAAAAGATAGTATTTATAAATAAATAGTGAAAATAAAAGTATTAATTATAGGTCACTTTGCAATTTGCGTACCTTTATTGAGTATGTAATGTTGATTATGGCAGCTTAACCGTAATTTATTAGACATTATAACAGTTTTTAGCAGACACGTGCAAAACTTTGCAGATAGTCGAAAGAAAAAATATTAAATAATATTTATAATATTGTTATTTTGAACAGTATACTCATATGCACTACTGTAAATATTGATTATTTTTAAGAATGACTATAAAAATGCACCATTTGTCAATTGTTGGAGAAATTATGGCCATCTTTTCCGTATGGCCATAATACCCTAGTTTACCCTATATATATCATTCGTTAGGCGTTGACAATGACAGCGATGGCTTCTACCTCCAAGTCCGCTCGCGTGGCTCTCCTCGCTCGTCACGCGCCGCCTTGTGTGGTATGCGATCCGCTCATGCTCTTGAAATCGCTCATCGCAGACTATGCACGCGAACGCTATGGTAATGGCCGCCGCTTCGGCTTGAAATAAGTGTGGCAAGGTGACGGGGTTAAGGCAAGCATAGTTTCCTGTTACACGCGCGTAGTAACGATCAGTATACAAATCGGTGTAAACTAATGTCGTATTCTCTGCGCCGGATATATGTTATTTAAGTGCGACCTCGTGGCTGTGCAAGTCGCACAGAATCGAGCGTATATAGATAATAAGCTGAGAAACTAGCTCTTTTGCTGAAGGTCTATAGCTGTGACATTTTATACATCGCTACTTTCTATATCGCGGTTTTCCATATACGCGCGACGATGCAATGAATCAAGTTGAATGTGATTGACAATAATTCTCTGTATCGATTATATTTCAAAAATATTTTATGAATTCTTGTTTATGAACTCTTATTTGTCTATTCAAATCTTCCAATACACAAAATCTATCAACTATCTAATATACGTATGCATGTTGTACATAACCGAGGGGGTAACCACTTTTGAATTCCGGTGTCTCTGTTAGAAGTCCGATGAAGTCCAGTGAAGTCCGGTGAAGTCCGGTTACGTCCGATGAAGTCTTGAAGTCCGAAATCCAGGTGTACACCTATTTTTTGAGTGGTTACCCCCTCGTACATAACGTATATAATTCGAAATGCAAATCGGCTTTATTTTGATACATTTCTCATTGGTTTATCTGAAAAAATTAGCGATGTTCAAATGATTTATATTAGTAGATAGTAAACATAAATGTTTAAACGTATGCCGGATATAAGAATGAAATTAAATCGTCAATCATTATCACACGGTTTATTATTGTCGCGGACAAGATGGATCGACTGATATTAGTTGTTGGTACAAAATACATTTCCAGGTATTTCCTAACAATTGCTACCAGATAGCAAGTATGCAGCACAACCGTTTACATCGTTTTTAATCAATTCTCTGCGGAAACATGCCGCACTACGCGTAATTTAACGTTTTAATAAGCGACACGTCTTGATATAAGATTGTTATAATTCCAATAGAGTTTGTTTATAAGGGGAATCGCATGCTCCGTAATATTTTTGAAACTAATAATTTTCAGCGAATCAACGTTTTTATTAATTAAACGCAATGCGCGATTCGCGACAAATTGGCTCGATTAAAAAGTCGTTTACCGACGTAACAATCGCGAAACGGGCCGCGCGTCGCGCGCCGCGCGAAGAATAATCGCTCGAGCGGTAGCGGAAGATTTGTCTATCAGCTTATCGGCCGTCTGTTTCTCTCGCCGTAACTTATATTGTAAACCAAAACCGGTTCGGAATGACTGGACCGAAATGCCCGTTGGGCAATCCGGATGAAGTTGCATTCTCGAGTTCATTGGTGCATAACGCTGAGTGAGGCTTGATCATCGTTACGTCGCGCGTCGGTGCGACGTTGCATAAATATCGAAAGCGTGATGGAGCGATCCGGCAGAAAAAGAAAGATCTGCCATCGTCGAACGGACACGGAAAATTGAGAATCCGTAATTCATGACTCGACGGCATCTGCAATTAAACGTGCCGTACACCGGCTGCCTACATCATCGTCTGTCAGTGATATTGTAATTGAAACGGAATAAATTTAATTATCACCGATGTGAGATAGATTAATGCTCTCGTGCATACACACGCATCAGCGGTTAATAAACAACGTTAATTGTGCGCAAAATGTTGCATTCTTCAATAGTGCAATCTTAATTTGTAATCGGAAAGTGAAATCATTGACCATTTTCAAATCTTTATCAATATATACCTACGTACGATTGTTACTTCATACAAAAGAAAATTACGTCTAGTTTTCGATTAAGAACGGCCGAAAACGAAGACGGTGTACCTTTTGCCAACCGCATATTCTCACCAAATATCCAGAAAGACGACGCGATGATGACAACGGGAGAAAAAAGACGTTTCTCATAAAGAAGCGTGCAGATATGCATGGGAATTGCATACGGGAAAGAAAGGGAGCGACTCAAGAGTAAAGAGAAGTAAGACTGCAGGTCGGGTTCGGGAGGTAGGATAAAGCTTGCATAATAAAAAAAAAGATGAGGAAGAGAGAGAGAGAGAGAGAGAGAGAGAGAGAGAGAGAGAGAGAGAGAGAGAGAGATGAGAAAAGGCAAAGAGATAGCTTTCGTGCCTTTCTGCTACTTTTCCATGGAAGACGAAACGACCTGTATGCTTGCACGGTAAAATGGTGTGCCCGGTCTCATAACTCGAGGATTTTTGTCACCGGCTTTAGTCGCAATTTTATGCGCCAGCCTTAAAATTTCCTCGCTTAACGAAGAAGCCCGAGGTGATGATCTGTGGGGAGGACCTGACACATAACGTAAAGCGCTACAATTTTATTCCATCCGAGTATTATGTACGAGAGGTGCTGTGAGCTGTGAGTTCTCGTAGAGCGAAAGGACGCACTGTGTTAGAAAACCCAAGTGCAAAAATAGTGCCCTTTATGTACATACGCATCCCATATTTCTCTAGCATACACGGCACGAACATTGCCACGTGATATCAGCAAAGCATCGTCCTACTAAATGCTTGAGCCGCGATAAATTATTAGCGCAATAATTACGCGTCGTAAAACAGTTCTTTTCCTGCGTTAACGAAGCTACGAAAAAACCATGTATCTCGCGCACACTGCACCGTTTGTTATGTCTTCATACAATTAACACCACGTGTAAATTCACCTTGCTCTGTGCTGTGGTACGAGACACGATATCGTAATAATGTCGACAAAACAATAATGACAATTATTGTTTTAATTAAATAACGCCTCCGTTTTCCTAATCCTTATGATGCATGGCGATACCATTTGCATCATTCACGAAGAAATTATAGTTTACATCTTGAACAACGCAAGGATAGTATTCTCCTGCTCATATTATCTCAAAGTAAACTATCAATTCTTATCTCAGCTATAAACTGTCGTAGCCGTGACTGTCTTTACTTCTACTAACGTAATGAAATATACAGTTTCAACACGTAGGAACAAGCACGGTATATTTATACAAACACGTCAGTTACATGTGTATATTCATAGATGTGATGGAAATTGCAATAAGTAATCCTGATGGTAAAACATACTAATTTGACTAATCCAGAATGATAGTTTTGATTTAGTATTAAAAGTACTGTAGACATTTGTTTAAGAAAAATGACATTTTACATTATTCTATCTCGAAATGTTAAACGATTAGATGAGATGATCAATTTTATTTATATACTGCACGATTTTGTGAAAAGAGATTACACAATTACTTGATCAAAGCAATCTTTATATCTAAACATAAAAATTTATTTTTTTAATCATATTTGTTTCTTTGTATGTTTATCTTCTAAAATTAAAAGGAGATTTAAACTACTACATTTCTGCAGTTTTACATTTTATAACAAAGTTAAATATGAAATATTATGCTTAGATATGTCTGATTTATATGTACTGGACATCACAGACGGGCGCTTCGCGCGTGCTATTCAGCTTTTTACTTTTTGCTATACTTAAATTGCTTAAAAATGCATACAATTAATATTGTTACACTGGTTATATTAACCTCTCGATACACACAACTATCAAAATATATATGATGACATGAAATAAGCGCAGCGAGAGAACCGATCAGTGTTATTAAATGAAAAAAGGCCAACAATAAACTTGGAAAATTTCGAGAGGACTTTGATACGCGTTCGAGTATCGATTTAGCATGTCTTTTTTTAATGCATCTTATACATATACGCATAAAGAGAATAAATGTCGGTAATTATAAAGCTTCTTGCATACATATTTATTAAATTAAATATGTAAATTAATTTCTACCCAATTTCAAAAACTATCGATTCCGATGTCATTATGCGCTATATGCATCTACTTTGTAATATCGTAATATACATACGTGTATACATTGAAGCTCATAGCGATTATTATCATTAAGAGTGCGAGGAAGCGTGTACAAAGTGACAAGATCGCATAATTATCATGTCTCGTTTGCGATAATCTTGACAACGTAAAAGTCATTTGGTCGGTTAAATAATAGTTTCCATTCTACATATAGGTATCTTCAAGGGAAATATTCACACCTGTTACTGTTATGCATAATCATAAACACACTGCCATCATTAGTATACATATTACCGTTACGTATAACAGTATATACAGCAGAGTTGGGTATGTATTTGAAATACTTTTATTTAAAACACACTATTTGTAATACAAGCATATTTTGTATTTTTTTATTTTAGCGAATCACATAAAAGTATTACGTATTTTGTATTTATTAAAATCGAAAGATTGAAAGCTTTTTGTATCTTGTAATTCAAATAAGGTTTATTATCAATGTTAGTATTTGAAATACAAAATATAAAATACTTTCATAATCTTTTGTTATTAATACTAAAATATAAAATACAAAATACTTTTATATGCTCCCATGAAATACAAAATACAAAATATTTTCATGTACTCTGAACAAACACAAAATACAAAATATAATTATCTGACCAATACTGTTTTCCAAATAAAAGTATTTCAAATACATGCCCACCTCTGGTATACAGTGGGTTACAGAAAGGTTGCAACACTTTTTTTTTATACGTTTCCCGAACTCAGCCTTGTTCATAGAGCGGTTGAACATAAATGATTAGATCCATAAGCAAGAACCAACCGCTCCGACGGGGAACAGCATTTCGAAACTCATCGAAAAAAAGTGTTGCAACCTTTCTGTGATTCACTGTATTTTATCATTAAATATGTTCTCCTAATTTTAGTTGTAATTTAAAGCAGAAAAGACTGTGTCCTTTTGTATAAAGTTTAAAAATTCTGGTCGTATGTATTACGTTCTTTTAATTAAATTTTTCTAATTATAAAATTTATATATCTTCTTTATACAATTTATTATATCATTTTGTGTATTAATCAATAATCAAAAACGCATATTTGTTGAATAGATAATTAAGTATTTTCAAGCTTCACCACGCAAATAAAATTAATTTGGATGGCGCGCCTAAGTAGTAGCATTATTCTGAATGCAGCGATTCATAACTATAACGAGATTAGTCTGGCTGAACTCTTCGCTGTGAGACTTATTGTTTGCACTTATCTCCTTATTCTGCACCTGCAAGATTTCTCTACCATACTCATACTTCCGATATAATATAATATAAAAAATATACTCGCTACTTTCCGGCACTCCCGTTTCATGCTCTCGTTGATTATGAGTTTAGAAAGCCCGGTCATTGAACATCCTCTTTCCCATAACGTTGGATATAATATCACACTAAAAAATTAAATCTAAATTGCACATTACGAATTGCATGTTATAAATAATATGCAATTCGTAATATGCAATTTAAACTTTTGTTAAATAATAAATCATTTTCTGACATTTTCTCTACAATATTTTTTATTATATTACAGTAGACAAAATAATGATTGGTTTAACAAATGCAATTAATATACGAGATATGTTGAAGGAAGTCATTCTTGGCACATTATATCACGAAAAAACATATCAATTTTCTTTCGGCAATATAATTGTATACTGTGCAAATATACAACTAAAGAAAAGGAAAAAAATGGCTGATGCGAAATCTCTCTCTCTCTCTCTCTCTCTCTCTCTCTCGCGCGCGCGCGCGCGACTGTGGCGAGCAAAGAGTAAATTCACGAAAAGAAGAGGACGTTCTTAAACCTAACGTTAATTAGTTTCGCCTGAGTTAATGACTTTTTCCCTCCTAATCAGGTAATTCCGTATCTCTTTAAAATAATCTCGCCGCCCGTCCGCTAATGAAATTCTGAACTCGTTACTTACACTCGCGGCACTCTCCACTCACCTCCCTTTCACCGACCCTTACGTTCTTTCCCTTCCTTTCTTTCCTACGGGAAAGAAGAGCACACGAGAGGCGAAAAAGACCGCAGCATCTGCTCGAAGTTTATCTTGTCTTCTCTCATAAAAGATGTATTAAGAATTTGGAAATAAGAAGATTATATATTGTACGCATTAAAATTTTAATAAAGCTATACATAAAAGTAATGTAAACGCTGTGTATATGTTACGTAAAGGGAGAGATATCAAAATATCTTTTTCACAAACATACAATAAAAATATTAGCAATGTGTACAATACTATATGTAAAATTATGTCAAGTTAAATGAATGGAAGAAGAAAAATTATAATTTGTCGCATTGTAATGGATACCTACAATAAAATAATACGCTATTTTAATACCAATATAAATAACATATTATTAATATGTTAATACTGCTTACAGATACAAATCTGCAATCATATGAGAAAAAAACAGAGTATCCATATTTGACGTGTATGTACAATAAAGCGACATATTTACCATCCGAATAACATGTCGATTTTCACCAACAGAAGATCGCGTTAGGCACAAGATGCAGCGGCTCAAGTTTTCTGACGATGAAGATTCACGCGCGAAGACGAAACCCAAGGAGGCTCGGGACGTCAATGTGAAACATCACCGTGGCGCCCTACAAATAGAACAGACGGGATTTCGTTGCCGCGTGCTCGAAATACGCATGTCACCCGCGTCGACGTTTACAATCCTCCTCTTTCTGGCAGCGACATCTTACTCGCTCTTTCCTTTTCCCTAATAATGTTTTCGAATTTATGAAAGCGAATGTGGAATACAGAGAGAGAGGGGGACTTGCGCGCGATCCTGAACTGAGAAGTGTAGTACATCTTTAAAAAGCGTCAATTATAATTGTCTTTTATAATTGAGGATTACATGCCTATACCTACACCTCTCCGCAATTTAACATAAACTTATGATTCTCTGAGAAATGATCATAGAAATAAGAGAAGAAGGCAGAAAAGACGCAAGAAAAGTTAGACCATCGGAAGAAGAGGTGCCAAATTCAGCAACGAATTCTGAAATTCCGTGCGGCATCTTTGGCGTCACGGGACAAGAGCGCGGTCGCACGTGCACGTACGAACGTACGAAGACGCGTCCCGAATAACCGTTTACCGTTGAGCTTAGGAATGTTACGAACCGCCACAGGCTTGCAAATTGTTCCCACGTTGCGCCCGCGCCGCCCGCGCCGCCCGCACAGCCGTTGTCAAGAAATTTCCCAAGGGTTCTACCTACCCCGTCGCGTCGCGGCGCGGCGTGGCGTGGTGCGGCGCGGATGGCATACCGAACGAGTAGATCCGCGGCTTTGCGTATCCGGCATTCACCAGCATTCACGTAGCGCTAAGCGCGCTCGACGGCGCTCGCGGCGATTCGGCTCGTTCACACTACGAATCTCTCAAATTATATATAGGGTAAACTAGGGTATTATGGCCATACGGAAAAGATAGCCATAGGCCATAATTTCTCCAATAATTGATAAATAGTGCATTTTTATGGTCATTCTTAAAGATAATCAATATTTACAGTAGTTCATATGAGTACACTGTGTTCAAAATAACAATATTATAAATATTATCTAATATTTTTTCTTTCGACTATCTGCAAAGTTTCGCACGTATCTGCAAAAACTGTTATAATGTCTAATAAATTACAATTAGTTAAACTGCCGTAATCAACATTACATACACAATAAAGGTACGTAAATTGCAATGTGACCTATAATTAATACTTTTATTTTCACTATTTGTTTATAAATACTATGGCTATCCCTGGTAGAAATTTCATGCATTTTTTGAGCAGTTACTAAACAGTTACACCAACTTCTGTCTAGTAACCGAGAAGGAAAAGTACTTAGGATCCCAATCAGGATGTAATCCTTCGTTTGCAGTTACTGCATACAAAAGTTGCGTAAAATCTGAATCCATTTACTGCATAGACACACAACAAATGGATATTAAATTGATTAATAAGCAAGCCAACTGCTTGTGAAATGGACAGAATAAAACTCTATCAAGTTCTTGTCCATTTCCTACTGAGTATTGGCACAATTAATGAGAATACAGTAATATTAGATAGTAACTGGATAGGTGTCTAGGAAAATTGCATACATTTCTACCAGGGATCTTTCTTAATATCATGGCCATCTTTTCCCTAAAAATCAGATAAGATGGCCAATGCATACTTTGTAATATTTCGATAAAATTAAATTCAAACGATCCGCGCATCTCTTTCTGCAGGAATAAATATATAACTGCAAGTAATTAACTAGTAAGTAGATATAATTGATACTGAATGAGTACTCATATTTCGAACACTAGATATCTATCTCCAGCCAGCAGTTTCGTTTCAAAACAGAGATCGCGCTCGCTAGCATGAGTGCACAATATAACGGATCGTCTGGTCACCGAGAAGTTAGTGGCCGCTGTCCAAACGGTTGAAAAGCTTATATAGGCACTCTGGATTGCCATTCGGTCGTCCACTAATCGGAGAGGAATTAGATGAATATCTTACCTGGAAATCGAGACCGGGAACCTGACTCTTTAACGGAGAGGAGGAAGGTCCGCACACAGTTGAACGAGCGAGCGAGCGAGAGAGAGAGGGGGGAAACAGTGAAAGAGAAATGGATGAAGCAGGAGAAGAGTCTTTGCCCGGTAATATAGTGGCCGAGCCGATCGCAATAACTTACTTTGAATAAATGAAACGCCGCTTCGCGCGGCGCGGCGATTCCGGACGCGAGTCAGGTTTCGCCATAAAGCGGCAGTGGTGTCCCTTCAACGCGACGCGACGGAACAATGCCTAAACACTTACTGAAGTAAACGTAAGAGACGATGGCGTGGACAACGATGCCATACGAACGACGTCGTCTGGCAGCTTTAGCTGTCAGCTTCGTTCTAATTTAGTCTCGAGCCAGTATTTCTCTTAATCCTCAAAACATGGCATGTTACAACATATCTGATATTTGAAATTGGATCACATCGTACAATTTTGTTACACTTGGAGAGTTAATTCGCGTCACACATATTTCAAATTCAAAAGTCTGTTTTAGCTTCTATTCTCTTCCTCAAGTATTATATGTGACGAAAATATGCTATGTCTAATTGTGTACATAAATAGCATTGCTATTTAGCATAACACGGCCTAAATAAAGTCGAGGGCGGAAGCGAAGTAAACCGCGTAATCGATTATCCTCTTCCGCCGGACCCTCCCTCGCCTCGGTAGAAATGTAATAGCGTCGGGGTTTAGTGCAGCATTGACTGTGAACGTATAGCGGTATAGGGGGAGGGCAGAGCCAGCCAAAGTAGTAACAGACTGTGCGAGTCCTCACGTTGTCGGAATTTACGAGACAGTCGGGCCATCTTTTACAGGAAGCAACCAAGCAACGCGTACGCCGTACGGAGGATTTTCAGCCATTGTATCGATCGAGGGTCTACCTCTTTGACATAAGATAAGACAGTGGATGACTAACAAAGATTTAAGAAAACGAAGCTTCAAACCAAATTTTCGGTGCTATTCACTCTTTTCACTTGGACAATCTTCCAAGTTCGAAGCGCTTCTCGTGATTTTGCCGGTTCACTTTTGTAAGACCCTGGTAGAGAGAGAGAGAGAAATTTTATGCAGTATACAATTGGTTATTGGGAAGTTGTACTGACTTTTATCTAGTAACTAAACAACAAAACTGTTCAAAATACCAATCACAATGTAACGCTTTTCTCGCAGTTACTGCACAATAAAGAAATTCAAAATCTGAATACAGTTACCAAGTAGTAAGAGGACAATAATACTAGAATAGACATTCACATAATCTGAATTATTCTACACAAAATTAATATTATATTAACGTAAGTAAAATAAGCAAAGTATCTATACTAAAATTCTTCGCTACTCACATATATTTCATTTCTGGGACTCACTCGTCATTTCTGATCTTTGATATTTATTGCTTCTAACCTTATTTTTTGCAATCTTTGTGATAGTCATACATGCTGTAAATGATTTAAATTCTTCTAGTTTTTTTTTCTTTGCTCTACATTTCTGTACGCGTTCACGACTTTCACACATATTTAATTATTAACAATTTTACATATAACATAAAAATATATTTAGTTATACACGTATCGCAATAATATACCACCTTGATCAAAAAGTTCCCGGAATTCATTCAGAAAATTCAAAATACAAGTTTATTCATCAAAAGTGATATTGTCCCCTTCAAAGTACTTCCCATCGACTGCAACGCACTTATGCCAGCGCTTAATCCAGCTCTCGAAACATTTCTGGAATTCTATTGTCGGTATAGCCATCAAAGCCGTCTTCGATTTTTCCATTATCTCCTTTCGGCTGTTAAAA
>NW_017296669.1:232654-245156 GCF_001594075.2 Trachymyrmex cornetzi | reverse complement strand
GGAACCATATCGGGTGAATTCGATGGCTGTTGGATGCCATTTTTAATGCAAAATTTAATACAAACTCGTTGTTGCAAATTCAACTCCATTTTTAAAACTGTAAAAAATCGAAAACACGTGCAGAGGTAGATGTACTCAAGACGGCGTAACTTTTACAAATGTCAAGCTATGACGATAAAATTTGGTGGAAATGTCAATGATAGATGTGGCAACCTAACCAAAAACACAGAACTCAAATCAGCTGACTCAGAGCATCACCTGGTGGTAATTCCGGGAACTTTTTGATCAAGGTGATATGCGTATACACATGACATGAACACACTGCGTAACTATAATTGATAGAAAACTGAACAATTACATTTTTAGTATTGATACAAAATCTCTTGTACAGAATTGACCCAGATATCGCCTAGTAAAACTGCTTTAACTAATTTTGCCCAGTTGCTCTCTACGTAGTATTTTTGTACTATAAAGAGAAATATCAGTAGTACTAGATAGTAACTAACTGGGTGCTCAGTCAAACTGCACAAATTTCTTTTAAGCGAGCCTTAAAATCAAGCGCGGCCAGAAATCATTGATTTTTGCTCTTTGCTATATGTGTGCAGTTGTTTTTAAATAATCCATTACCGGATCTTCGAAAATCCATTAAATGGTACAATATAATTAAAGCGAATGTGTTTATGTTGGGTTTAATCCCGATGCCCTCGCATCAGAAAAGTCTAGTCGGGAAATTAAATGATGCTGCTGGCTATTGTGTACACTGTACATTGTATTGTGTACGATTGTTTCCGGAGTTTCCGTCGGACGGCGATTCTCTTTATTTTGCACTGGCCGTGAGCAACACGAGAGACGTTGTCTGGATCGTTATTAAATCAAGCCCGTCGTAAATAACGTTTTGCTATAAAAGATTAAAGTTCGATAAAGCACAAAAAGTAATTGAAGTAGACGCCCCGCTAGCCGTTGCTACATTGAATTTAATCGGTATGCCATTATCTGGATTGCGATTCCGCGATCCGCAACATTTGATATATAGCAATTAAACGAACTACACATTGTGCAAAAACACATCGTTTGCTTCGATATTTCTCTTTTCCTTTCTTTTTTCTTTTTTTTTGTTGGGTGTGCACTAGTCGCGCGAAAGATTACTTCAGCATTTGTTAAATTTATCATAAATAACATTCTTCTCATAGACTGGATGAAAAACCTCAATAACGCGATATAAAGTGATCAAAGCAGCCGCCTTTCCTATGTCGCGATATACGATCGCATGGAGTGCGATACGTTCACGAAAATTAAAACGTCTAATCGCAATTTCAAATGTTCGATCGGGACGACTGCGAGAGATAAGCTCCGCATATTATAAAGAATCGTCAACGTTTTAATAACTCAAGTTACTTTAAATCCTCTTATTAACCCTTCGAGTTATTTCGAATTTTTATGTCGGTAGACTTGCGTTTGATTGCAGCCACGAGCCATCTACGATAGACGTTATTAAATCAAGCCCATCGTAAATAACGCATCTCCGCGAACTTCTCCGTTCCATCCCATCGACCATCGCGTTCGCGTACGTCTATCTATCTCCCTTACTCTTTATCTGTATCAATAATCATGCACTAAACTCGCTCTCGTTCGTTTCGTCGCTAATTATTTTAATTGGCCGTTGCACATTCAAAAGAGATACCCAGAAGGAAGGTGGAATCGCCCAGCGGCGACTCTTCGCCGACTACGACTGCTTCGATTACCGATCGCGTCTGCCGTCCTCTCTTTGTCTCTCCCTTTTTCGCTGCCCCTAGGCGTTTCGCTCGATTTCACTACCTTAGTTAGTTTTTATTTTGCCCTCACTGCAGCATGAAATCGCTCGTTAGCATATTGATTGGCGATGACGGGACACGCGGTGGTGGACGCCTTGTTTGAGAAAATTGAAAGAAATCGCGGATTAATATTGCGGTATTCGATAATGTCGTGGCAAACGCGACGTTTCATTTAACATAATTAATAACGATGGAATCACTGATTTTGTAATCTTTGTAACCTTATATTAATTATATAGCATAGGAAAAGAAATTGCGCGTCCAACTGATGTACATAGTAATTACGTAATGGCAGACTTTGTTCTCGCAAGGGAAGTAATTTGCTTTTATATACAATCAACGAGATTTATCACCAAAAGAAATAACCGTGAATTGATCATAAAAAATATTTAAAGGATAGTAATTGCGTCGATTTGAATCTACTTTGAAAATTGATTCACAAAAGCTACAAAAGCCGCAAAAGCCAATCGGTTGAAAAGTTAGAAAAGACATCGTAATTATGAAACGATCGGATGTATCACCATTATTAGCAGATCTAGTTCAACTAACTACAATTATAGCCATTAATAGATAATTTTACTAGTAGTAAACTCAAATTATAAGTCAAAGGCTATGTACCTACATACATATTATATAGGGTAACTCCGGTATATACGCCGCACCTATCAAAAACTTAATTTATTAAGTATTATTTACTATGTTTAAAATAAACAAACTATATCAGTAAAAACTTTGTACTGTCTACTACTATGAAAAAAATATTAGAAATCCGAAATATTTAGTTTTCGTATTAAAAAATAAACTTTTTGAAATCTTGCATTTTTGCTATATATAGATAATGGGTGGGATATATGGCAAAAATGCAAGGGTTTCAACAAACTGAACAAAGAATACGAAAGCAAAGCACTTGTATTTTGCTATACAACATACTTTACTATTCCTCTACACGTATGTATCACGAAATAACCACTAAGTCTTTTACACGCCTTACAGTAATCATTTTAAGTAGATTATAATTTATGATGATGCTACTTGTTACACACACAGTGACAAATCGATTCAACTCACAATAATTTCATTAATATTAACAATAAGAAGCTGAAATTATAACTCAATGCTAATATAACATAAAGGCATGTAACAGAGTAGTTGCGAGAAAATTATCCCCACTTCTTCTATATTTTCTCACTTCCGTGACGTAAATCCCAGCACGGCGTATATACCGGAGTTACCCTATGAGGAAATTGGAGAGATTGTGTATGGGATTTCCCTCTCAAATTTTTACACACACATACACACACACACACAATCGAGTATCATAGTATGCTTTCCTTTTAAAGGACACACTCGACATAAACATCGTTCTATCTTTATCATTCGTTGAATGTCAAGAAGGACAGAACAATGTTTGTGTCGAGTGTGTCCTCTAAAAGGAAAGCATACAATAGTCTTAGCGAAAGTGGCGTGCATAATTGATCGACATATTAAGTGAATTGGAGCGTGATGTTGACTCATTATCGATATGCGTGTCTATGAACCTGAACACAGCAAGTGATTTCAAATATTTCAAAGTGATCAGCTAGAATATACCGCGACTTATCGCGCATACACTGGGACAGAGTGGAGTTTGCTTAGATCACATTCAATCTCTTCGCGCAAAACGCGAAGAACGTCTCAACTGGCGGCACGCATAAATCTTGGTTCGCCACAAGTGTGTGGATACCGAGATGGGAGGAGAAGAAAGAAGACGAGAAGCGACGATAGTGGACAGAGCGGCGAGCGGCGACGAAAAAGGAAGAACAGATCGTGCTCTCTGCGACGAGAAGAAAACGATGAAAGCTCCGGAGTCAAGTCAAGTTAAGTCACGGGCACGGGCACGGGTACGGGAAACAATCGGCCGATCACGTGGGTGACGATCGGTCGCGAAAGTCGGGAACAGAAGTCTGTGCGATGGCAGCCAATGCGACGAGAGCGGCGAAACCGATTCACAAAGCCAGGAGCTCCGCCTACGTGGATGTCGGCTCATCCTTCATTCTCATTCTTCTTCTCATCGCGCGGTCCTTCTTGTTGTCGTTTCTGTTGCTGCCGACTGCCGTTTGCCGTTGCTCTCCTCGTTCCTATATTCCCCACCTTTGCTGCCATGCGGACTCTACGTGCCCTCCTCTAACGTGCATCCTCTTCGTTCCAGTAAACGAGAGATTTCAAACGTTCACCCCGCTCTTTCTTTCCTTATCTTTATTCGTGTCAATTAATGTCTTACCGAATACACAACGTTGCACGGCTACCTTTTCCGTATCGTTACTCTCTTCTGCTTACCCCTTACTTATCTACCTACCTTCATTTTATACCATTCTCCGTTTACCAGGCCGGATTGATCGATGGCACAAGCTGTCGCGATGAATTGGATCTCGTTGCAGTATTTTTGCAGGGCTTTGGTACCCTCCATTCTTTTCGAGATCTCAAGTTCAATTCACAGATTACCACCGTCCTTTAGTAACAATTGTATTATTTCCGAAATAGTTGGACATATCTTATAAACAATCTCAGAATATAAATCACTGTCTTGATAACGCGTGTCTCGGTAGTATAATAATGAGCACCGTCTCGTATGTTACCTTTCGTTTGTATAAATTTGAGATTAGTCGAGTCGAGTGCGCGCGTGTGTGTAAAACGCTCTTTACAAGATAAACTTTCTTCAATAACACATAATAATAATAATAATAATAATAATAACACACACGTGAAAGCATTATATACACATAAAAGTATACAACACATATAAAAGACACTTGACATAGAACGTCATAAAGTGATGCTCAATATGCTGCTTTTTTGTATATAAATTCTTTCTTTCCGCTTAGAAGTCGCAATTAAAAATTTGCATTTCAATATCACAGATCTACATTAATAAGTATTCTTTGGAATTAAATACCGTTGTTACACTAAGTATGCGAATACAACAAATATGGTGGACTATTGGTGTGAAAGAAATTGTACAAACTTCTGGGAAGACACTCCGAGATACTATAAAGAGGCAGCGTGGCGGGTATCAGGTAGACTAACGCCCATAGCATAAATTCCAAAACTTCCACTTATAGCTCACTTTTACGGATAAACCGAGCTAATGAGGCACTTTGGTTGCGTCATGGAGCGCCGGTTATATTTTTCTCTGACGTATCGAACGCTTGTCCGTCCATCTGTCCGTCCATCCATCTATTCCGACTCTTCATGGTCGATCGGACGCAGGCATCCGGTAGCCGTGCCTGGTGCCGATACTGAGGACTGAGGAGGAAGAGAGAGACATCTTGGCGGAACGTAGCGAGGAGGAGATTGACGTGGCACGCTGTCCTGCTTGACAAGAATGTGACAAGAACCAAATGGACTTCGCTCTCTTGCCCGTTCCACTCCGCGTTCACCGATGTTATAGGCAGCTTCAACGCCAAAATCTGAGCCTGTGTTTTTCTTATTATCTTAACTCCTTCAGCGCGGAAAAAGAAGATTGGCGACGATTGTCCGTAGAACGCTATACGTCACGTTAGATCATTTATTAGTTTTATAGACCCACGAGAGTCATAATTGCACCAAATGCGCAAATGCAATTCATGGTTATCGAATGAAATAATTTATATAAACCGATTAATATCTTAATTAAAATACACAAAAATAAATAACGGGCAATTAAGAGCCTAAAAAAACGTAGTAATTCGTGCGATATACATATAATTCAAAAATGCTATTACATGAACGTTTCGGCTATGTTCAAGCCATCCTCAGCATTTTGCAGTTTATAATCCTAACAAGAAGACGATCCAAAGTTCAAACCATGGAGCGCAGTAAGTAAATCTCGATTAATATCTTTATTCGTGCAATTTGCTGACATAAATTAGTAGTTTTCGGAGTCGAAAATCAATCGCATGTACGTCGCATTTAATTTTTCGATGCATACTGGAAATTTATGCTTTCAACATTTGGACGTGAAAAAAATTTAGTCAACTTTGAGGGAGGGCGCAAGAAAGAATAGCGGAATGGGCCATGAAGAAAAATCATGTCATTCAGAGGTGTAATGCTCATTGCTGACCACCCGCGGTGTCGCAATGAACAGATCATTTTGCCGGTTTTTCTCGGTTATTAAGAAACTATCAATCTTACTCGGCGATCCAATCGGACAACGTTACACCACGGGGTACTTGCATGGTGTTCATGCGGGAACATCTTGGTTCATTGCCCTTCCGTTTATTACAATCATTCTTAGCTTTTCCGACACCACCGACCAATCACACTCGTTCTTGCATAAGCATAATTTATCGGAATGTTATTCAATTACTTATGTTTCTTTATTATTCATTCAAAACTTGAATGCCCGAAACCCTCGTTCCCAAGTCATACATGGCACACATTGACATGCAATTTTTATCGAACACAAGACGGTTGACATTTTGAATGTTTTATTTCGTTAACTTTCTAATAAGATTTCCTCTTGTAACATATGTAAAGAATAAATTGTCAATAACGAGATCGTTATTAATAATTCGCTAATAAAACGTATTCATACGATCACACGGCAAAACATGGGCAAAAATAGCACGTCAATATTCAGAGTACCATGATAAATTTAGAGAATTTAGTGAATGAGACGAGTGACAAGGATTCATCATTCCCAACACGAGAAGCCTGCATCTGAGCCCTTGACCGATAGAGATGAGGTGCACGATCCCTCTAGTGTCAGTTCCTCGACATACGATTCCTGTCCTACACACGGCGGCTGTCACTTCCAGTCATGTTATGCGTCAAGTGACTTTTGCCTTCGACTTGGCATTGCGCTCATTGTTTGTTTTCTCATCACTTTTAGATATTGTCAGCTTATTATTTCAAACGGTTAGAGCATTACTCGAATTCTTTGATCTCTCCAGTTCTAATTGCATATCTATGTGTATATCCTTGAAGTGAAAGTAGGAAATTTTTAAAAGATATTATTATGTCTCCTTAATTGACTTATTAAAAATGTCATATTTTTTAGTAATTATTTTTAATATGGATATAATTATCAATATTTTCAGTACAAATGATACGATCGATTGAAAAATAAATTGAGATAAATTTAGAAGAATCAAAATTATGATATGGTCATTAATTATACAAACTGCTAAATAAATGTTTAAGCGTTCATTAAGACATCGCGATTCTTAATTGCAAGAACCACGATCTCCTTCATCGCGTAGACGATCGGAGACATTCGAAGCAAAACGGTCGTAAATCGTCTCGAGCCAATCGGATGTGGCGAAGACAGCAAAGGGCCTTACTATCGGCGGCATTGGGCAAAGGGCCCAGGTCTACACTGGCGTGTCCAATCCTTCGCGTAGTGCCCTCGGAGCGATTACCTTTGCAACCTTAACTTGATCGTTCATGCTAATTTCATAACAACTACCCTTGCGCCAATGGGCGAGCACCAACTTAGAGGGCCAGAACGATGAGCGGCCCTCAGATGGAAGGAGAAATGAAACCAAAGGAGTCTGGACTGGGCCCACCTTCTCGAGCGGAGGTAGTGAAAGATGGCTATTTTGCACTGAAATGCATGTTCGAATCCTATATATATATATATATAAACTGATCGTAAAATGGAGAGCTCATCCGTGGCTTTTAACTGAAAATAGGAATTGCATGCTAAGGCGAAGGTTGCTACGAGAGCCTTCTATACGGGGAACGAGGGCCACTAGGTCACCGTATGTGTTGTCATCGCGCTTGACAAGTCGTGAACGTTTAAAATTATTCCGCGTACTGAGGATTTATTGGCCCGACTAATTACGGCAATATCGCGTTACACTAACTTAGATATACGTATCAGGCGAAACGTAGAAATATTACATGGAAGGAAAGATATCGATATTGCATTTAATTATTGACTTTAAAAGGAAAATATTAACAGCAAAAATGTTTTTTGAAAATAAACTTTCGTACATTTTTAATAAACATTTTTAAGTGCGAAAATATTCGCTTCTTATTAAATTTTTTAATAAGTTTTTTATGTTTTTTTAGGGCAGGAAGAGATCTTAAAATCAATCAAGTAACATCATTGCTTTCACATAATCTTTGCAATTGGAATATCATTTATAAATGTAAAAACGAAAGTGTGTGAAATATGATGTTAAATTATGACTTTAAGTAGATTAAACATAGTATATTCAGACCGAGACACACACGTAAAATATATAGTTTTTAACAAGACAAAATCGCTTCGTTGAGTCGCACGATGAATCTCAAGATGTTTCTATCAAATTCTATCTACATACATAATTGGCAAATCGCAAAACGTATTTCACAAATGCTGACGTGTAATGACGATCATCGTACGTAAGATACACGCAGAGGAAAATCAACTGCACGCAATGAAAAAAAAAGAACAAATGCAAATTTTCATTTTGCGTCTGCGTTTGTGAACTACGTTTTGCGATTTACGAATTATGTAAAGTAGAAGCATCTTTAGGTTCTTACTATTATATAATTGCGATCGCAGTCTCGCGTTCAGATAGATTTTTATAGTCTAATTTTATTGTTCTCACATTTTATGTTAGCATCTTCTAAATCTTTTTCTAAAATATATATTTTTAATTTAAACTTAATTATGTAACTTAATTACGTAGCTATCAAATAATTATTTTACACGATTTAAATATTTATTTTACATAACGGTTTGATTTATTTGCGAAATAATACTGTTTTGCCATATTCGTAAGCTACTAGCGACAGGTAGCTTTAATACCGCATTGTGTAATGTACGTACAACTAGAACGACGCGCACGTACTTCCGGGTACAATATCGGGCCAATGAGCAAGAAGTCGAAATTATTATCAATATAAAAGATTGAGAGGTAGGAGAAGATAGTGCGGCGCATAATATTTCGCGTTTCACAATTTTTTGCTCATCCAAAGGTATATCTACCCTCTCTGAGCTCATCGCCAAGTCGCCGCGACTTGCCGGTGGCTCTCCCAGTTCAGCTGTGAGTATTAATTTCACGAGAGAAAGAGAGAAACGAGAGGAGAAAGGCGGGGAAGAAGAGAAGCTGCTGGACGAGCAGCAGAGGGGGCAGAACAAAACGACACTGAAGACCATCTATGAGATGAGAAAATAATAATAAAGTGGAAATGAGCGAGCCGGTCCATAAATTGCTCCGCTCCTTGTTAATGGTCTGAGGGCCCGAGGCGACCTCAGTTAAACGCGGCCCGGTCTGACCCGGCTTTGACTGTTGTCTTTCTCTTTCACTCTCCCGTCCTTTCTCACTTTCTCCATCTCACTCCGCTTCAGACCTCTCTTGGTCTTGGGCCCGGCCGGAGAAGATCTGGTCCGACCCGTTCGAGGCGCTTATTCTCTCTTTCTCTTGGAAGGCTCATTTCTGTACTTAATGGACGTCCAGAGATGTTCCCCTTCCATACTAAATCTTTGGATTCTTGAGAGCCAGAAAGAAGGACTAAAAGGGTCCGGAGGACACAAAGGATACACGTCGATGGTAGGTACAGCCTGTGATTGGCGACCAGGCGTGGCTCTACCGACAGATATCCGCTCCTCTTTAAACGCATCAGAATCGAACGTACGCTGAATACAAGTTGCATTTCCAGAGTTTACTTTCGAAACTGCGCGAGCTTCTTAACAATAATATACACGCGAAACAAATGACCAAAATCGAATAATGTTAAAGTTTACTACTTTTTCATACAACTAAATGTTTCTTTTCAATATTATTATATATGAAACGAAGAGAAAAAGAGAGAGGGAGAAGGAGGGGGAGGGGTAGAGTGAGAGGAGGGCAAGGGAGGAATAGCTTCTGGCTATTTATATTATTCTATTGGCTATTATATGTTACTCTACATCTCTTAAGAGTTAAATTAAGTTGTTTTGTGTCAATTATATATTTTTTCTTATAAATATCACCCTTATGGAAAGAGACACTGAAAATTTCGAAAAAACACTGAAAATTAAGTATTAACACTCAACTTTGAATATTAACACCTGAAAATTAGGTGTTAACACTCAAAGTTGAGTGTTAACACTTAATTTTCAGTGTCTCTTTCCGTAAGGGCATTGGCAATATATTTCAATGATTATAAAAAATAATAATTATCAAAATAAATACACTAAAAATGTTACATGCCTAGTACAAAATATAGAGATTCTTCTCTATTTGTAAAAAAGAGAAATTTTAGATATATAATATATATATATATATATATATATATATATATATATGCAATTTAATATTAATCAAATCAATCGTTTATAATAAACGTTAATTAAATATTATTTAACTTTTGTCTGTCTGTGTGCGTGTATGTGTATGTAATATATATATTTTTTCTTTCTAAATTTATTGCTTTAATGTTAGTAGTTTTATCAAGAGTTATATACACAGTGTGTATTTTGATTTTCTTAATAAAATCATCTATAATAGATTCTATTAACATAAGATATAATATTTTACTCTGAAATACACATTCATTTTGTTGTCGCTCGAAACATTTGATAAAATTTGAAGCTTGATACTACAAATATGAATTACATTAGGAGTTTCGGTATATTTCAATGATAAAAAAGGAAGAGTGTTTATGCTACGCCAGAGGGCAGTAGGAATCAGGCAGTATATTGCATCCTCTTTCGGAAACATCTAGAAACTGAAACGCAAGTTCACGATCGATAGAAGATGTATTTCCTTCTTTAACTACGAGCGGTATAATAAATGAAACTTAAATGTATTTTTTTATAATTAAACATATATAAATATGAAATTTAGGCATTAAAGTATTGAGTAAAACGATAATACATACTTATTTATAATTGATAGGAGTGTATTATATTTTACTCCATCCAATAATACGTTAATGTAGATATACACGTAGATAGTTCACAAACTTAATATTCTATTAGAATATTAATTTTTAGAAATTGTTTAAATATAGGTATAATTTGTGTTTCAAGTTATTCATTTGAATATTCGCAATTAAAAAATTTATATTAAATTTATATTAAGGTTGATAATATCTTTTAATTTATATCTTCGAGCTCAGTGTCTCAAGAATAAAAATTTATCCATGGCTAACAAAATAATTATTTTTAGTAAATTAATATGCGTGTTTAAGATTTTATTGATTCAGAAGATGGTAAAAAAAAGAACATTTATTTGAAAACAAAATATTATAATGTTATATTATATTTGTATACTTTTTCATTACTTCCCTATAATAATCAAACACACATTTACTGACTTGTCTGCACTTATCCATAGAAGCCAAGAATTCGTTTTGAGAAAATTGGCCAATGCTATGACAGCATAAAATATCTTTGTTAATACTGTCAAATGCATACGTAAATTCTGCTCTTGCATTCTGTAAATAAGTTAATTACATTAAGAATAAAATATTTCTTGAAAAAAATACATATCTCATCATTTCTTATTATTTAAATATATACTTTTAATTGTGAGCTGTCAGGATCCATGATTATTTCCCCTGTTTCTTTTTCTATCATGCAACTGATAGCTGCAATGGTAAATCTCATGGAAAGTCCTGAATTAATTAGTGCCAAACATGATGCATTAATAGCACAAGCTAGTAACTGAAATTTTATTTTTTTTGCTTAGAATTTATTTATTTAAAAGATTTATTATTAATATATGACGCAGAAAACTCTTACCCCACCAGAATCTTGCATCTCTTGTAGATTAATGCATACCATGGTATTGGGATGAAATGAAACTAATATAGCCGATTCACATGTCTCTTTTATATATGTTTCAATTAATCTGTCATCCACTTCTAAAATAATTGATAGATAATTATCAGATCCAAAACAATGCTGAAACATAACTATTTCAATTTTGACAAACTTACTCGCTGGTCCTTTAAGAGGTGTATATGTAACTTCAACAGAAACTCTGTCATATGCCATTTTTTGGCTTTTTGCTTCCAAGGGACCATTTACACCCGCGATAATTGTGGTATCACCTATTTGCGTAGGAGAATAATTAAAATATTGTATTGACAAAATATTATTCATGATGTTTATTATATATACCTTGCATAAACATTGTAGAACCATCAGATCTTGATAATAAATTAATTTCACAATTTATTGGTCGTAATATACAATTAATTTCAGTAACTTCTTTAGTCATTTTATCTTACAATAAAGTTTCTGCTCATATAATAATTAGCAAGACAACACTGTAAGAGATTAAAATGGCTAGAAAGGTTACAAGTACGAGTTGTACGAGTACAAACTGCCATGGACGAGATATTAACAGAGAGAAACCTGAGAGTGGCCATCTCGGCCTTTTTCCTGTAATACTTCTAACTCCCCGTACACTAGCGACACCAACGTGCATTTTCGAGCTGCGGGAATTACGTACCACTTACATTTTCGAGTCACCCCCCCGTCGCGCCGATAAAATCGTATCGTCGAAAGTGGACGTGGTACACCACAATACACCAACGTGCATTTTCGAGCTGCGGGAATTACGTACCACTTACATTTTCGAGTCACCCCCCCCCGTCGCGCCGATAAAATCGTATCGTCGAAAGTGGACGTGGTACACCACAAATTCCCAGATAGACAAGCGTCCCAGATAGACAAATACCTCCACGGTATTAGTACGGTGAGCGTACGGCGTATTATGCGTGCCGATACCGTATCTGTCAGGTACGTG
>NW_017296669.1:230400-231458 GCF_001594075.2 Trachymyrmex cornetzi | reverse complement strand
CGTTACATAATTTGTACATGTATAGAATTTTACAGAAAAGTTCGATTTCAGGGGAGCTGAAAAGGCAATGAAATTTAAAATTAATTTGGTTTATTTTCATATTTGATAATTGAAATGGGATACTGATATAATGAAATAAAATTTAAAATTAATTAAAAATTTTATTTAATTTTTAATTAGAAATTTATGCACTTCAACTGAACATCCAGTCAGTTACTGTCTAATATTTCATTTTAATGTTGTAACGACTATTTTCAGGTTAGGCAATTATAAGCAGTATTTTCGCAGTACCAGTTATCATGTATATCGTCTTCGACTAGAGGTTTCCACAGTTTCTCTCCTGTCGATAATGGTACACCGTATTGATATGGTAGGGGTTATGTACCATGACGTACCTAAATAGTATACTTTTAAAATTATTATCTTATAGTATTGTCGAAAATTTACGATTTTTCTCTGCAATTATCATCTCTATTGATAATCAAACTCGGATGATAACATTAAAATCATATAGTTTTGAAAAATAGAATATTATTATAATTGTTTTGAACGTATATATATGTCTATGAAATTAATATAAATCATGAAATTAATATCGTATTATCAGTTTCTTATTCTTAATCACTTAAATTTTGATAGTCACGCGAACTTCCATAAGAGCCGACTTTAAGGGCGGAATCCATATATAGACGTTGCTCAAGATTCGAGATAGTCTTAAGCTATAGTGCTTGAGACGTCATGAACCAATCAAGAGAACCGTATTAGCATCTTAAGCCATGATTGTTTGAGATTGTTTTGAGATTAAGAATAGACTATGGATTCCGGCTTAATAGTATCTCGTCGGTGAACTGCTGAACACGTGGCGTCATCAACGTATAAAATAGTATACTCTCAATGCGATAGCATCGTGAGTATATTCGATAAAGAAGATATCTTTTCAAGATAATATAGCGAATACATAATTTTGTATATTTCTTCAAATTATTTAATCTGTATTGTAATAATGTTACATTTATATTTTATTTTCTTAGGGAAATATTACATACTTAATAGTGTGT
>NW_017296669.1:194938-230379 GCF_001594075.2 Trachymyrmex cornetzi | reverse complement strand
ATATACATATATATAATTATTTCAAGTTTCAAGAACGCTTTGATGGTAAAACTATACATTATTGGTACATATAGGACCATATAATATTATTCTCCTAGTGCACTTTTTAGGAAAAATACTGATGTAGCATATATTGTAATGCGAAAATTTAGAAATATAATATATTATGTGTTATAACATTCCAAAAAAATTATTCATCATCTTCCTTATCAGTATTTATTTCTTCTTCTTCTTCTTCTTCTTCTTCTTCTTCTTCTTCTTCTTCTTCTTCTTCTTCTTCTTCTTTTTCCTCTTTTTCTTCTTCCTCCGTTTCCTCTCCAGCTAATATTTCGTTTTCTACAGGAAAAAATTATTTTTGGAAAAATAAAAAAATTAATGCATATACATACGTATATTTTAATTATCATATTATTATACAGGGCTGGGTAATATTTAAAATAGTTCAATTTTAAATATGTATTTAAAATGGAAATGGCATTTCGCGTTTTCCATTTTCCATTTTAAATGGTTTTTGGAAAATCATTTTCATTTTACATTTTAAATGGAATCATGTCTATCATTTAACTATTTATAAAATAGGTAAATGCCAAATGGTTTTTCTATATTTTCATAAATTTTCTCTAGAATCATTGATATATAAGAAGAACCAAGTCCCATGATTAGCCAAAGATTTTTATTCAAACAAACTGCAAATTAAACTGCAAGAAAAAAATTAATTCCAGATCCATAAATATCGAATCTTAATTAAGAATATGAATGTTCCAGCTTTATGTAAATACTATATAGATATCTAAAAATGTATTGTATATTACTCTTAACATCTAATTTTGACCGTAGTCGACGCTTCTCATATTAATTTGATTTATTCAAGTAAACGGTCCCATTTCCAAATCATATAATACTAAAAAATTTTAAATATTCTCAGAAATACTTTATTTATAATACTGTAGTCAGGACTTCAAATTCCGTTAAAAATAGATTTCAAACATAAAATACTTTTAAAAGATGTATACCACCCTGGCGGAAAGTTTTTACGAAAACCTACATAGATTGAAACAAGATCATATTGTTAGAAGTTTTTCGTAGAAATTCGTAGTGAGACGTAGAGTAGTTGTTTGTTTGAAAAACCAAGAAATCCTCCGCTCTCAAACAATGTCACTCCATGTCTCGCTACAAATATCTACGAAAAACATGGATTTCTGAGACGAACAAACCTCACTCTATGTCCCATTACGAAAAATTAAAAATTTCCAGGATCTTGTCTCAATCTATTTAATTTTTCTGTATTTTTTTGTAAAAATTTTTTTTTCGCTAGGGCAGGAAAAACCATTTCGCATTTGAAAACTATTTAAGATACCTATTTATCCATTTTACATTTAAAATGGATTCGAATAATCTATTTTGCATTTTGCATTTTAAATACACCTTTTAAAAGTATTTTACAATTAGTATTTTAAGGGGTTATGTCTACCTGTAAACTTCAAAAAAATCGATTTTTGGATTTTGATATTATCTTAAAGTACATAACTTTAAAAAATATTCCCTATAAATTTCAAGTCGATTCGACAAAAATTGACGAAGTTATGTGAGTTTAAAGGTACTGGTTTGAACGTTTGAAGCACGTATTTTACGTGAAATTGCGTGAGTATTTTTTTTTTAATTTTGTACAGTCCGAACTATATTGGGGGAAAATGTAGGGGATTTGATTCTAGCTGTTAGGGGTTTTTGGAGGATCCTAAGATATGTTTTAAGAGACACCTTCCAAAATCACTTGGCAAATTTCAAACGCATTTTTCTCAAAACCGCATTTAAAAAATCCAGAATATCTCGAAAACCGCTGCATTGATCAAAATAAAATTTGATAGGCTTCTTTAATACTACAAAATCTAGTGCCCTATCGTGGCTTTTTTTTTCGATGCGTATTTTTTTTACTGGTAAAAAACGAGCGAACTTTGGTAGAAGAATCGTATCTTCGAATTTGAACAGCCGCGATTTTGTCGCAAATTAATTTTTCAAAAAAATGAACGATCGGGCACTAGATAATCTTATATATTAACTAAATTTGTCGGGCTTTTTGATTTGAGATAAACCAGCTCAAAGCTAGAGTAGCCACCGCAAAACGCTTCTAGAAAAACTGCTTCTGGGAGATTACTCATATCTTCCTTATTTATGAATATTTTGCAATAAAAAAAATACTGAATTATCCTTGAAATATATATATTTGAAAATATAACCGTTCATTTCAAAAGCACTTTAAATTTTTTCAAAAAAAATTTTCCAAGAATACGTGTTTTTCGACCATGCAGGTAGGCATAACCCCTTAAATGAAATTCGAAAGGCATTTTACCCAGCCCTGTATACATACATATATATGTATATTTGATTTCTTATTTTTAAATTATTTTAAAAATTAAGCTTGTATATATTTTTACCGATTACCTGTTGGTAATGCTGCTGGCAAACGCATTAATTGAAATGCTTCTTCTTCTTTCACAGTAGGATCACAAATTTCCATAATTTCTGGTCCAATTTTGTACTGATCTTGAACAGGTGGCATATGAGAAGGATTATAATTATACGCATTGTATTTGTGGCCCCAGCCGATGTACATAGTAGCAAAACGTCTGTGAAATGACACCATTTTTAAAATCACTTTAGCGTAATTTTACGCATAATTTCTTATGTAATGTAACTGATAGTTCAACATAATTTTTTATGTTATCCTAAGCCACAAACGTATTCGTGGCAAAGTGAAATGGTTATTTAATAATGGATAATAAGTTATGTATGTGAGATATGAAATAAATTTAAAATCGTTTTGTTAAATTGAATTAAATTTGACAATGTTATGACAAAATATTCTACTTTTTTACTGCAAAAATTTATGTAACATTACTTTATAAATGTACTAATAGTTGGCTTTTGAAATAATCTGTATATATTAATAAAATTTAAGTATTAATACTGATAAAAATAAGTGTATAACATTTACTTTCCTACCGCGAATGCGAAAGCTCCAGGCCAGATATTCGACCTAATTAAAGCTACTGTAACATCTGGTTGTATATATGATGACTGTCTAACAGTCCATGGTATCACGGAGTCAATAATAGCATCTTCAGATAAAGGAATTAAGAGGGGTAGTCCAATCTCTTTCACCATCATCTTTACTTCATCTGTTTCTACGTCTTCTTTTTCTTCTTCTTCAAATACTTTCTATATAATTATAGCTTCTTATTAAACAACTTGGTGAAGTAAGTTCCGCAAGTAACCGCGAAAGATAATTTTACAGTTAGAACTAAAATATTTAATCTAATCAACTAACGTTGACAATATTTTCCTCCTTGGGATTCCACCAGACAGTACGTCCTTGGTTAAGAATATATGGACTATGATGACACCAATTTGACATGGAGGGATCTACAAGATCCTTGATCGGCAGTGGATCATAATTTATGTTTTCTAATAACTCGTCTTCTGTGTAGACTAGATATGTGAATGCAGGGAATGGAAGAATTATTATTCAGTCACTTTTTCTATTACTTTTTATAATAATAATTTGATAATGATGTCATTTTTTATGACTATAATAATAACTAACTAATCGCTAAGATTGCGCCAAGGTTGGGAAAGTCACTTTGAAAAGTAACTTGCATCACATTATGCATTTACTTACTGAAAAAAATAATTTGTAACGAGTAACAAGTTATCTCGTCAAAATTAAGTAAAGACTAAAAGTAACGAGTTACAAATGCCGAGTTAATTTTTTCAATAACTAGTGACTTATCCAAATCGTTACAAGTAACGATCGAGTGACTTCTAACCCTGATGTTACTGTTAAAGCCATTAAAACGATTCGTCATTGCCAAATCTTTATTATAACAGAGTAACGATAAAGAAAGTATAACGATAAAGAAAGTATTTGTGTTAAAAACGGTCCATTCACGTTCTGCGTTAACAGTTGTGTCGAATTTTTTAACATATTCGAGTGTTAATTTAACATAATGTGATTATGTTATTTAAAGATTTTGTGTGAAATTGATATTTAGTATCAAAATAACACAATTTATAAGTAAGCGAACAAGTAACGTAAAATAATGTGTTTTACAATGTAAATTCTAAGCAAATGAATGAAATATGTGTTAATTTAACATATTATAAACGTTAATTTTCTGAAAAAAAATGCTTCCACGGTTTGTAAACAAACCGTGGAAATATTACTTTTATTATATTTATTCTCTTACATAATATTTATGTAACCTTTTAACATATTTATTTTGTGTTAAATTAGTCAAAAAATTTAAGTGAACCGTTTGTGACATGTGGTTTATGTTAAATTTGACATATTTTCTTCAACAGTGACAAGTAGCTAGTCATTTCTATTCCCTGTGTAAATATGATACCGCTTTTAAATAATATATAGGGTCATGTATAACTAATAATTTTATTGTAACTTGCGTATCTTTCTATCATTTACTAAAAAGATAATCTATAATAAGAATTAGAAGTTTGTTATACATTACTTTTTTTTCTTTCTTCTTCTGTTTCTTCATCCTCGTCTTCTCCACTGAATGTGAAAAAGCCAATTGGCGAAACGTGAGTGGTAGCACTAATCCTTGCAATTTGTGCGCGAAGATAATTTTTTTCGGTACCAGGAAACGGTGGAAAACTGTGAATCTGTTGGAACAAGAAAATAATATGGTAAATTAAAGGAATAAGCCGATGGACTGCAGGGAACGATTAATTAAAGTGATTTTATTATAGTTAAAAATTTACTTGTTGTTTGATTTTAATAACTGCTTTCCTTTAGTCTGATTGTCAAGAAACTGTTATTCCACATAATTATTGTATATATCGTACACTGTTAGAAATATTTGAATTTATAATACCCTTGCAATAAAAATATGTGCAGTAAATTTACAAACCATGTAACGTTTTCCTGTGATTTCACAATATTTGTAAATTTACAATAGAAATTTGTTTTATGAATATTTAAATAAACTGCAAATTAAACTGTAAAGAGCAAATTAATTTCTGATAGTCCATAAATATCGAATCTTAGTAAAAAAATAACTGTTCTAGCTTTATGTAAAATATAGACTATATAGATAAATATACTATATAGATTTCTAAAAATGTATATTTCTCTTAACATCTAATCTTGACCATAACCGGCGCATATTAATTTGATTTATTCAAGTAAACGATCCCGATTCCAAATCATAATATTAAAAAATTTTAAATATTCTCGTCAGAAATACTTTATTTATAATACTGTAATCAGAGCTTCCATTGAAAATGGATGTCAAACGTAAAATACTTTTAAAAAATCTCTCTATATCACCCTAACAGAAAGTTTTTACGAAAAACTATATAGATTGAAACAAGATCTTAGAAATTCTTAATTTTTCATAGATATTTGTAGTGGGACATAGAGTAGTGTTATTTGTTTGAAAAACCAAGAAATCCTTCGCCTTCAAATAAGGTTATTCTACGTCTCACTATGAATATCTACAAAAAACTATGGATTTCTGAGACAAACAAACCTCACTGTATGTCCCACTACGAATATCAATGAAAAATTAAGGATTTCTAAGATTTTGTCTCAATTTATATAGTTTTTTCTGTATTTTTTCGCTAGGGCAGGAAAAACCATTTTGCATTCGAAAACTATTTAAAATACCTATTTATCCATTTTACATTTAAAATAGATTCGAAAAATCCATTTTGCATTTTAAATACACTTTTTAAAAGTATTAGGTATTAAACTTAATTCTTGCCGTTTTTCGTCTCCAAAATTGATTTGTTTCGAAGGGAAATACCTTAATCAAAGTATTATTAATAAAGTATTATTAATTAGTAATAAAGTAGAAAATGGAGGAAATTTATACTTTGATTAAGGTATTTATATACTCATCTTCCCTTCGAAACAAATCAATTTTGGAGACGAAAAGCGGCAGGAATTAAGTTTAACATCTAATATTTTACAATTAGTATTTTAAATAGAATTTGAAAGGCATTTTACCCAGTCCTGGTCATACGTATCACTAGATATTATGAACAACATATGTGGATTAATGTTATAGATGCGTTATATGGATGTATTCATATTCACAAATAACGTCGCTCTAACCTGAAGTCTCCTTCATTAAAAGGCATCACGTACCGGTGTTTCCAAGTTTCCCGTACAGTATCGAACAATCTGTCGTGCAATTACTATCTGCTGCGGTGTAACCGTTGGAAGTTCGATCCACTCGTCGACTCCAGGCGTGTTGCATACAAAATACACCTAAATACGGTTTAGCTTACTATGAGGTGGCAAGAAATTATACATAAATGAAATGTGCGACGTGACGCTGGTCAAGTAGGCATTAATTTAAGTATCTTTGACATTTCGTTATTTAAGAGTTTGTAAATGCACACTTTTTTATTGAGGCCGCTTCCGATTCTTTCGATCGGTATTTCCGGCAATGGTGTCCACGGATTAACAGGTAACGATGGAAAAATAAGCTCCAAAGGCTTTCCTTCTGATTTTTTATCTTTACGTGAACTTCTCGTTGTATTGACAATTCCCTCCATGTCTTCCTTCTGAATTTTTGTCGCCGTTTCTTCCTCTGTGAGTTTTGTTGCTATTTTGACTTCGATTTCCCCCTTTTCTCTTTTAAATTGTACTTCATGTTTTTCTTGCTATTTTTAAAGTAAATATTATTAGAAATTTTCAAGATTGTACAATTTATATAATACAATAATTACATTTTTCAAGAAAAGTTGGTATAACAGGGTTTTAATATACTATAAGTACTTTCTTTAATTTATGTTTTTAATCTTATATGGTATATGAGATATATGATAAAGATATACAATGAGAATTAATAAATAGATGTATATACTAGTATGTATCAATTTTCTCAACGTCATTCATAATGTCAAATATTTTATGTAATACCACGTTTACTTAGAGAACAAATTGGATCGCTATGCAGTGTCTTTTGCGCTATGCAATACAAAAATTATGTCAGAATTGAATTGTATTTTAATACTAGTATTTTACCTGTAATCTTCGAGCAAGTTCATCTGCTTCAAGTTCAGCTTCTAGTATATAATAGTTTTTAGGTTTTCCAAGTATTTTACCCCAAAATCTAAGATACCAATAAGAAAAAGATACATTTATTAAAACGTACAAGAGTATAATATAGTTTTATATTATACTATATAATATATATATATATATATATATACATATATGTATAATACACTGGAAATCATATAAGTCTCGAATACCTAATATTTTCAAACGGCATTGTTGAGGCAAATTTCCGAATCGATAAATTAAGCGACACTATTTCACGTCGGGGCAAACCTATACCCGTCTGCTCAAAGTAAAATAAAAGATCCAACAGGTTGGGAAGTTTCTTTTTCTTATCGTTTTGCTCTTCATCCTCCATTCTCTCCTGTTCGTCTTTGTTAATCTGCTTTACATCCTACCGCGATTGCAAGAAGATTGAAAGTAAGGTAAAACAAAAATTATATGAGTTTGCCTCGTTTGTACGTTATTTATTTGAAAAAAACTTGGAATATATCGTGATTTTGTTATCTGTTACTTGTCGAATCATACCTGAAAGAGCTTAATGAGCTTTTTGGCATCGTCATATTGCACAGGTGGTATATATAAATCTCGAAGATAATCCGTCTTAATTTTAAATCTCTCCTCTTTCAATTTTCTGCTGTATTCTTCAAAAATATCAACAACATTTGGTGGCCGTTCTGCCAATATTTTTGCCAAAAGCTCGATTAAATGATCATATCTAATCAAAATGATTGTCACAAGTAAAGTAATAATAATTTATTTACTCAGCATTTACTCTCCTATAATAATTTTCCTTTATTTTTATTTATCGAAATATAAGTATTTCAACTTCTATAACGTTTAAAAATATATTATTACAGGATATCAAAATTTATATTTCAGAATTAATGCAATACAATTGTTTCTACCACACACAAGCTAAACTTTCTTACACTACTAAATTTTTTTCCGTAAAGAATATAAATTATATAATAAATATGTGAAAAATATTGAAAATAAAAGTACGTCTCAATGGGAATACAATTGTGTATAGTTTTAGTTTTTATCGCAGAAAATTGAGTGATACACGTACAAACTGTCACCCGATTCCGTGCTGTGTTTCTGAAGAAATAGCTTCGCGCGTCGGATATCGTGCTTCACGCTGGGAATGTCGTCGGGAGGTGCTTCTTCTACGATATAAGAATATGACATTTTTATTGTGTTGTTTTTCAGGCCTCACCGTGTGCAGTTCGTAAAATTGTATGCGATGTCACATCACCGGATACTCAGTAATATTATCACAGTAACGTAACCACTACGCAAGTTCTGTCATCGTTTGGTAACTTATATCAGAGCCAACTGATTTTTTTTAATCGACGCTGTTCATCCGTTTTTCCGTTCGTATCATCCTGTGCCGCGAAATCATTGCGATTGTTGTTACAAAAATATAAAATCTTATCTAATGACCTAATTATTTCAACACATCGCACTGCTAAAAATGCTTAATCAGCTTTGTCAAAAGTAGATAGAACGATAGTTGAGATAAACGTCTCCTACGCATTCCTATCGAATAAGAACCCATTTCCGAGTGAAGATGCTGTAAGCTATACAAAACAATTGAAAAAATATTTGAAAATTGAAAATAATTTAATTTAATATTTATAAAAGAAAGCACTTTTTATTCAGTATAACGTTATTGAATTTGGTATTGGTATACATATACGTGAATATAATAGTAATAGTAAAAAAAATCTGTATACAATTCTTTGAATTTAAAATATTTTTATATATTTGAATCCGTTATACTTCAGTTATACTTCCTCTTCTTTTTCTGCATTCTGCATCTACATTATATGATATAACAATACAATTATTCCGTGGATAATTTTCTAAATAAGTAAATTAAAAGGAAAATATGAATGAATAGTATGACTCAATAAAGATGAATCGCACGCGCACAGTTTCTATCAGCTTGCATCCTGGAACATACTTATCGTCTATCGGGTGTCCTAAATATGATGGACACTTCTCGAGGTCACTGGCTGTTTCCTTTGACGCCCACCTTTCTTTTGCAGCATAAAACACGTGTCCCGTCTTCGAAAACTGCTGCAACAGTAAATGTTAAGATTTCTTGAAATTAAAAGGTTCCGAAAGTTTATGATATTAAAAGTAGCTCAAAAAATAATGATAAAAGTATTTTTATCTCAGCTTACAAATTTGTCTATATAATTATTGAATTATGAGATGAAACACATCTTATATTTTACTTTATTAATTATTTACTATTGGTATATACACGTTTACGTAGAAAATAAATTTATAATTTTTTAACGTTTTACAGATACACTGACAAAAAATATTTATTCTGTAACAATTATCCAATAGTCTAAAAATAAATGTGTTTTGAAACGTCTTTATGATAAATATTGTTCTTGAAAATTATTCTTTGTTCTACCTAACTATATATACATATACATACGACACTAATGTCTAAAGAACTATTATACATATAGGAATGAAATTGAAGAGTGATTTTGGGGAATAAATATTGAGGACACAATGCGGTTATGACAATAAGTTTTGGTTTTAATAATTATAAAATTATTAATAAGTCTCTTATTAACATTATAACTTAACATCACAAATCAATAACATTTTTTATTTACAAATTCTCTCATATATGAAATTTTCTTTCGATATTACAGCCCGAATATAAAGTCATGATTACGTGTAATGCGTGCGGCTTTAATTACAATTCGTTGCTACATCGTCAATAAGCTGAAATTATGGCTATGTCGTACCTGGAAGGTACGGTTGAACACGTGGCAAGTTTCAAACATTGAATTGGATATTCATCAAGTTCAGGATTTCATAATTTCAAGAGTTATAACAGGTGGTATTGGACGAACGTATCACACATCATCCCACGGATGTAATGTTCAACATGCTTTCCAGCGGACCAGCTGCGTCACTCGGCATTCCGCTCGGCACTTCGCCGCTGCATAATGCCACGTAATTAACAAAATGGTATGCCGATTAATAAAACGTGAACGCATGATTACCCAGGCTGGTATGTATCGGACGGACGGACGGATTCGGAGCAGAACGGATTACCCGATTCGCCGAAATTCAATAGCCACTGCAGTTTGACGCGCATTGTTCGCGCGACGGCCAGATGCGTTAATTAACAAAAGGCCGTTAATGTATGAGCGTCTATCGCAGATGCGATTTTCAACCGATAACGATGATAAACGAGTTCGAATAATCCGACTCTCACTCGTGCGTGGGATAGCGTAATAGTCCGATAGACGACAATCACGGTATTTTCCTCGGCCATTTCATTTTTCGATATTATATGGTTAACGTATAGTTACCATTACAGCATGTCACAAGTGTCAGTATAATGCGTTTTCTTAAAATAATTCTTAAATTAAAACTAAATGTTTTAATTAGACACAAATATAATATGGGTATTAATGTTAATAAAATGTTATTTCTTACTTTAGTGTGAAAGTTATTTGATCAAGATGACATATTAAGACGTTATTGTTATAATCAAACAATTTTAGATGAAATGTATTTACTGCAAATATATGTATATATCTTTGCTATTATTTGATATAATTTACAATTTAATTTAATTTGATTATTAAATATATTATACTATTCTCTTAAAATAAGTAATTCAAAAATTTCTACAATTTCTAAAATTTTAGTTACTTATAAATTAAAAATTATTGCAGTTCTGACAGTTTTAAGGACACTTTCAAGAACAATATGTTTAATTGAAAAAAATTAATTAAAAAATTCTTAAAAGAGAAGATTTAGATAACCTGTAAAATTTTATATGAAATCGCGTTTGTATGAAAGTTTGTATGGAAATTTGCAGGTTGTCTAAACTTTTTTCTTTTTATATAAGAATTTCAATATTTTTACGAATTCTGACACATGTATTAAAAAAACGAAAAGTAAACGAAAATATAATTTCCGAGATTTTCTCTCGGGTTTTTCTCAAAGCTCCTTTGCACACTTCACTTTGGCGATGCTTTTAAAGAAGATCGAAGAACGATAAATTTGTTAATCAAGCGGCATTGGTAGCTTTTCGGATGTAGACGACGAGTGCCAGAGTTAGTGCTCGTAATTTGCGGGGGCGTTGGAGTATGAATGAGTCCCTACCATTTCTCTCTCTCTCTCTCTCTCTCTCTCTCTCTCTCTCTCTCTCTCTCTCTCTCTCTCTCTCAACCATTCCATTCTCGCCAGTCGACCACCCCGTCGCGTCGTCTTTTACCAGTCCTACTCATCCCCTCCATATTTTCATTTTTTTCTTCTTTTCTCTCTCTTCTCTTCCCTGTTCTCTCTCCTTCATATCATCATTCTTCGTTAGTCTCTCTTCTTCACACCCACACCAACCGAAAGCAGCTCATATCGGGGGTCGGTTCTCTCTCCAAGTTCCGCGCTTCTTTCGGTTAGTTTTCTCCCGTGAGTTGTACGCGCGCATTCTTTCGTGAGGACCGGCTTCCGTGTCGTACGGTCTTTAGGCTCTACAGTCACAAGAAACAGAACTAGCGTTGTGTTGAAATAAGAACTCTTGGCATCTTGTGGATAGAACGGAAAAGCTGTTCATTATGTGCCATCGCCTTTCAAGGTAACTTATATATAATAAATAACATTTTTTTATTTCTATTAGATCAATAAGATAAATGTGGTACCTAAATTATTTTAATTAGACAATCAATTTTTTTTATTGCTCCTGTTGAAATAAAGTATATTTTTACTATTACTGTATAACATATGTATAGGTAGTCATATGTTTTAAACATATTATCTAATAAAAATTGTTTGATAAATAGTGCACTTTAATATATTGTAATTCACATGGATAAAGTACCTGAAAGATGACTCTCATTAAATAATATGCAATTCAAAATAGCCAGTATATTCTGTTCTCAGTTAGTTACTTTTGCAATTGTTGTAATAATTTAGTGTGAAATGTACAAATTTACGTCTACTGTATCTTACAAATTTCTGTACAAATTTCACTACGCCGTTTTAAAATTGTTCGAACTCCGCTAACATCATCCTATTTTGAAAGTGCAGTCTAACTTATTTGGTGGTATTGGTTGGCACTATACATGAAAAAAAAGCAGTGTATTTAACACAGTAATAAAAAATAATTCGTTTTAATGGTTATGTTATAGGATAAAGTCACCTATTATGGGATAACTTTTTTTAAAGACTTGTAATTTATTTAATTTGTAACCTGAATTTCTGCCTTCATATCAAATTTACGGGAAATATATTTAAGTTTTATCGCCAAAAGTTAGCAATCGATAATATCTATACTTTGTTGTATGTGAAATTTTTTATCAAAAGTGCCGATTTTGATCATTTAAAAAAAGAGTTCCTAATATGAGATACAAGGGCTTTCTTGTATGAGGTGGTATCTCATAACAGGAAACTAAGGAAAAAATAAAGATAAGCTTTTTATACACTTTTTAATTATATTACATACAAGTAGGAACAAAGAATTTAAATGTTATACATAATAATTATACAATTTTTCGACGTGTGTGTATGTCAGTATGTATGTCTGTATGTGTGTGTATGTAAGTAATCTTAACAATAGAATCGTCATTTTTAACATTTTGTTCGATAATGTGCTTTGAAATATTAAATTGTTTAGATGCTCTCATGTTAGCTAGGAATATCCTGAGTATCTCATATTACTTCTATGCCTTGCGGTTTCACGATCATCAAATCTAATCTTTACAGTTAAACAAATCACTATATTACGTGTTTACCTATGAATACGATCTTACTCGATCACTGCATGCAGACTTTATTATCTAATATTTGTTTTTATATAATAAAATAAGATTTGAAGACTAATCACAATAAAATTTGACAATATTCGATTTCACAAATCTTTTTTTTGCAACGATTATATGCATGATCTAATAATCAATTTTCTGCTAAACAGATTTCACACTAAGAGTAAAAAGTTTATGACAGAACCAAACATATGTGCATTATTAGTTTAACAGAAACCCCGCTATTTCATATTAGGAACCTATCCCATAATAGGCGACTTTACCCTATACAGATATAAAATGGCACAAATTTTACCTCGATTCAATCTGACTTTACTAGTGTGATATTGATGTGTATTTGTTACGAGAAGTAATACCACTCGTTACTATTAAGAAATCGTTGTAAAACACGTTTTACGTTATTCACTTGTCGTTTCTACATGCCATCGCGCATCAGTCTATCGCTCGCAAATCGCTTATTCCTTCAACTCACTCTTCATTAAGACGTCCATCGTTTAAATAAATGAATGAATGGATAAATGAATTTTAAAAAGTCGCCAAATCTCAATCTTTCCTTATAAATGTGCGTTACTATTGTTACTAAATGGTTTATATTAGAATCTAAAAAGTTGTTTGGCTATGTTATGTTAACGTCCATTATGCTCGTGCATAAAAATAATGTGTAAAAGACAGACATTTTACGTATCTTATAAAAAATAATTTTCTCTTCAAGTTGTGTAAAATATCGGAATTCATAACAAAGAAGTAACATACATACATTTTATTTTATTCTTTGTTTGTATTATGTCAGCAGTACAAAAATAAAAAATTAAAAGTAACGTTTCAATTGAATTTAGTTTAACAAAAATTACAATAATTGATATTCTTACATTTTTCGTACAGCAAAAAGATTAATTTATACAATTAATTTGATATTTAGATATATTAATTTCAACGCGTTATTGTGTTTGTTTCTAATTTTATAATATCTCAGAAATGATACATCCGCATATTCAAGCAAAACGACTTGTTTGCTTTTATCGTATTATTAAAAAATAAAAAAAAGATAGAGATTACCATTGTCTTTTTCATTCATGTGAAACCAATGTTATATAATTCATTCATACGCATATTTATGTATTAAAGTCATATTATCGTTCGTATACTTTATGTAAATCTTTTTTCTTTGTGATAATAAAATTGCTATGGTAACTAAAGGCATAAAAACATTTATATTATATTAGGTGTTAAACTTAATTTCTGCCGTTTTTCGTCTCCAAAATTGATTTGTTTCAAGGGGAAATACCTTAATCAAAGTATTATTAATAAAGTATTATTAATTAGTAATAAAGTAGAAAATGGAAGAAATTACTTTGATTAAGGTATTCATCTTCCCTTCGAAACAAATCAATTTTGGAGACGAAAAACGGCAGGAATTAAGTTTAACACCTATTACATATAATCGTGATTATTATAAATTCTAAATCTACGATAAGTTTATAGAGGTTTTAAAAATAACAGTAACCATATATTTTAGTTCAATTTGAAGGACTAAGATTTTAATGTCATGCGGATTTATTAGTCAAAAATTTAACGAGATACGAAACCACGCGTGGTGAGATAAGGGGACAAAAGCAAAATTTGCCGCACCTCAGTATCGGAAGGCCGCAGGCCTGTGGTCCATGACCGGCCGACGCAGCCTCCTCCCGGTTCCACAGAGAATCGGAGTCACGTTCAGTCAGTGGCCGACTCCCGTCCGTGGAGGTGGTGCGCGTTATCGCTCCTTCGGCTCCTTTCTCAACAGTGCGCGAAAAGGAATTTTCTGATTTCTCCACATACGTTTCAAGGCTCATCCTCAGCGGGCATGACGAACGTCAGGAGCACGTGGTTAGTCCAAAAATTCTGTTTTCCTCTCTGTTGATTTTCATTGCATCGAATTCATTATACTCCGTTTTTTTATATCTGCACTTTTTGAACGCATTCTTCAATCACCGTATAGGTATAAAGAACACTAAATGTTCGTCTTGATTTTCTTTTTCTTCAATTCAAGTCTCTCAATTCTCAATTCTCTCTCTCTCTCTCTCTCTCTCTCTCTCTCTTATTCTCTCTGTCTCTCTTTCTTTCTTTCTCTTAGGCTGGGAATCGATTTTCGTTTAGCCCGTTTTTATGAAGCGCACGGAAGTACCCAATTACGAAACCATTTAAAGGGAGTTTTAATTAAAGAGTGAGGTGGTTCTTGCTTGCTTTCTATCACGCCGTTCCTGTTAAAGCTATAACACGTAATTAATAATTATGTTGTATAGAAAATGTTTATTTGAAATAATTTTTAGACTTCTTTTCTAATTTACCTCACTCCTTGAGATAAATCGAGATCATAGGATATATCAATATTATCAAGAATTGATATTGATATTGTAATTGGTATATACATACATATATATGTATACGTATATCCGCGTTTGCACCCTCATTCGCAAAATGATTCATGAAATTCTTGTCACAATTTGAATGCGTATTTTCTCACATGGTTTGATCATTAGCCATGTGAAAATTCCGTTTCAGAAAAGTTTTCATCTCTGCTCGCCAGCAAACGTTTATTCCAACAAGCACACTTTGCACATGTTGAGAAACAGGAGATGGTCTCGTGAGTCCTGAGAGACGCGAAGGGCAGATTGGCGACATATGTGTCTTCTCATGACTGACATTTATCAAAGTGATTCGAACACTTTTAGTTAGCTTATTATTTATTATATATTGCTTATTTTATTTGTTTTCTAACAGATTAGAATAATATTATTTTTAATGATAATTTTATGTATAATAATTACCCACATAATGTTATGATCTAATCGTATAGCAATCATAACTTTTACTGTTCCCATAATATCTACCACGATTATATAGTATACCTATTTTTCTTTTTCTTTTATTTTACTTCTTTGCATATGTATAATATAAACCTGGAAACTGCATTTCGTTATTTATTTTTTGTTTTATTTATTTTCTCTATCTATTTTGTGTTAAGCTATCAGACAATGCTTTCCTGTTATAGTATTTAATAGTGACTTAAACATTACGGAAACTCCGATTAAATTATGTTACAACATGAATTATTACATGTAATAATATTTACGTGAGTCATAGAAATGTATACATATATAATGTCTTTGCTTTCAATTTACGATTATAACAGCACTTCACTTGCGGTAGTTAAAAAGGATTATTGTAACGAACTTTTATATATACATATATATAGATGCCATCTTCCTGGCATCTCGGCTAGCTCGGTAGGGCAATGGGTTATGTTAATTCCTTTGATTCTATGTATACATTCTTCCGAGTTTGTACATGGAATACGCGTGTAACTTGTCAGAATTTAAAATTTAACCAGCGTTAACGCTTGCAAACGATGCGAGATTTAACATTGCACTTGCGATTGTTTTCCAATAAAATCACATTTTGTATTTTATAAAAATATAAGGAATCAGTTTTGTGCTTCGCTTATTTACTGCTTTATTTATTTTATTTATTTACGTACATTTATGTAAACAAATGTTTGTAAACAAATGGCAAACAAATGTTTTTCGTTTCATTTATTTATTAATTTATTTTGTTGGCTGCTTTATCATTTATTTGTTTCATCAACTTTTTCATTGATGCAAGTAATAGGTTCTAATGAAATGTCTTCTTCCAATTATATATTAGCTGCACTTAATTTGTTTATTACTTGTTGGTTTATTGCATGTTAAAAGGTGTATCCCCTTAACAAGTATCTTCATGCCGATGTAGTAATATTACAAAGTTCGTTATTCGCACGATTCCAACACATATAAAAAATAAAATAATTTATTAACATTCTGATATCTTCCTTGAATTTCAAACTCGAGAAACTTACTTCTATTATTGTGGAACAAAAGGTTATAGGCTTATGGCGAATAAACAATTTACGATGTTGGCCAAATAAATACGCGTGTTCTTCACTAATCTCTGTATATTCGCCTATAGAAATTTCCAACGCGAAAAGCACTCTATCAGGTATACCCGGGCACATATGTTGCAGACAATCCTGCATTTCCTGGCTTATTTTAGTTTCTCTGCGAAAGGGGAGAGGGAGAGAAAGCTGTTATTTCTGTTCCATAAGTTAATACTCCAGGGCAGCCCTCGCGTTTGGTTAAATACCAGGCACTGTTCCACTGTTTCAAAACACTCAAAAGTATTACGGTTTTGTTTATTGTTAGGCGTTTTTGTTTGTATAAATGAGATTATCGCACGCGAGAGGGTCGAGCTGTAAAAAATAATTTCAACTATTACTCGTGCATTTCTCGATTACAGAAGATATATCATGATGTACACTCTCACATTATTCTAACTAAATTTGAATTAATTACAATCCTGCGAGTTATTTGATTGATTAAAATAGGAGTTTGTTAATTTTGCTCACTACGTACTAAAAAGATAATTAATGAAACAACTATATTTTCAATTAGTATAAAACTTTACACTCGTTAAAAATAATTTTGCGGCAGCGTTCATAAATGGTACGAATGTATATACATACCCAAATTTTTGTCCTTCTCAGATATTTATTTATTTATATGAAAAGAATATGGTTTACCGCTACTTTTATCCAATCTGCTATGCAGTTTTTAATTAAAAAATTGATTTTGTTAAATTCCTGTACATATACATATATGCTTCTATAGGAATTATTCACGCTTTTACCTGATCTCATGACAGATAAGCCATTAAGTGATTTCAGCAACAAGATTACTTGCATAAATTCGTTTGACATTTTATTATTTATGAATTAATATAGGCTGTTAAAATTGGTGGGTACTTAATGCATTCTTTATGAAATAATACACTGTAATTTTCATTTGTGTCTAAATTTATATACATGAATAAAATAGCAATTAAGTAGGATTTTATCTATGTATACTTTGTATATACGTATAAAAAACGAATTTATTACAAAGAAATCAAGAAAAACATATATAATTATTAAATTAATTAAATGCAAATAAATTATAAAAGCAATGACATTTATTACAAATATAGCTTATTTGAATTAAACTCTTTTATTTTAAAAAGTTGCTGTGTATTAAAATTAATATTCAATTAGTATGTAGTTTGTAAAAAATCTTAATAAACTAAGACATTATTCAAATAAAATATGACTTACAATTGCGTTTCGTGAAATTAAAGTCTTGACTTTCGTGAAAATTAAATATAAATTGATAAAAAATTGAAGACTTCTGAAATTATAATTATATGCTACTGTAATCAACCGAATATCGATCTTTGTTGTATAAGATTTGTATACAAATTAATAATACTCACTATCGACATAAATTAGATATTGATAATATTATGTGGATAGAATCATTATCATGTGATTTTTTATTTTTAATCGTATTTATTCTTTTTATTTCTTATGAGGAGAGTAAAGAACGTTAATTTATTCTCAGAATTTTGATCGGATGAATACTCGAAGTAATTGTATCGTTTCTCATCCGTAACAAACTTGATTCGACCATAGTGGAATGCCATTTAATAGAGAGGGCCTTACGTGGAATTTTATAATTGATTTCGTATTTAAATCATAGAGAGCTGTTTTTCTATGCGGCACTGCCGCACAAAGCATTATCACGAGTGTAAAATTATTCTTCTAAGAGCAGACTATCGCAATCAATCCGAAAACCTATAATATTCTTAGTGATCGACGGGTGGAAAATGTCTCATTAAGTATCTCATAAAGATTATCACAAACATCATCTTTTCTGTTAATAATATTGAGCGTAATAATAACTTGCACTCAACAATTATATGCGAGTATCAACATTCTAGAGCACAAAGATATGATTCCTCGAAGCATTGTTTGCTCACGATAATTACGAAATCTATGGACCCAAGTGTTTCGACAAAAGGAGCAGAAGAGATTGAAAAGAAGAGGTCGAGTAAATGAGGGACGAGAGAGAAAGGCCAAGCAAGGAAAGCGTGCGCAGTTTCTTTTCTTCTCCCTTCATCCTCACATAAGAAGGAGTTCTAGAGCGGAGAGAAAAAAAGTACCGGTTATATCGTAAGAGAGCGATCGTAATCGATAAAATATCACGATAGGGATGAGAGGGAGGATAACCCTTCTGCGCTTGTGCACATCACGCACATATGAAAAGATATAAGAAAAGGTATGAGAGGAAGCCGCACGTATAACTCTTATATGACGGACAGGCAATGTTATAGGTAAATAAAAAACAAAACTCTCAATGGAGATGAAAAAACCGAGTCTTTTTATATTGGAAAAGCAGTCGCTTTTTCCAATCGCGATTTAATGAGAAAGTATTTAACGGTAGGCAAATTGGCATATATATGCGCGTACGTACGTAAGTCTTTGGAAGTACGAGTACCCAGATAGCACAAGGACGTCCATAGAAAGTCCAAATTATGTCCGTCGAACGTCCTATGGATATCCATGGGATGTACATTTGTCACAACTTTGTACGTCCATAGGATGTCCGAACACCAATTTTGGATCTATTATGGACGTGTTATGGACTAATTTTGGACATCTTTTTCAGTTGAAGACCTTGCTGCAATATTAGTAATCACGTACTATATGTGATAATACGTGTTTATTGGAATATATGCTATTACCATATATTATTATATATACCATCCTCTGACTGTCTTATTTATATTCTCCGCTTTCATCAAATGTGAGTTAGTTCAATATTGCAGTAAGTGTGTCTTCAATTTTAAATTTGATTAAAAATATTTAAAAGTATTGGGTATTTCATAAAAATAAAAATTACAATTTTTTGGAATTAACTAATTTTATTTGGGTAATATTATTAATATGATATTATATAAGATATAGAAAAAGTATGTTATTCAATACTTGTTGGTTCTTGGTTCGGTAAATAATACGAATATAATAAAAATATAAAGAAAAACATTTAGTAAAAGTAAAATTCAAATTCGGATATCCATAGGATGTTTTGAATAGGACATCCGTATGACGGACATCCCAAGGACGTCCATTTTATGTCCATGGACGTGCGAACGTGATTTAGACTTAAAATAGACGTCCTGGGGATATCCAGTGCTATCTGGGTAATCTGTTAAGTTTACATTGTCGATGTAATAGATTACCTTCATATAGATCTACCTTGCTCTCATACTCACAACCAGTCGTTAATATAAGATATATTTGTTCTTGAGAATACAATAAAACCTGCGAGTCTTTTCTCATTGACGGACATAATAACTTGCAATTAATGAGGATCATTCATCAGGCTAAGTACGATCGTGATGCGCAAAATCGAGCAGGACGAAATTAGCGGACTCTTTGGTCCTTTGCGGATGAAATTGTGCGCGAAAAGCACGATAATAATATACGACTGGGAAGAAAAAACATGGTATCTGACTCTTCATGGTAACTTTTGTGTATACCTCAATCATCGGTATAGTTCGTTTGTTGAAGTGTTTAACCACATCTATTGAGCGGATCGTATGGCGCGAATGAACCGTAGCAAATTGGTACCGCAGGTTTTATGTTGTTAACTTACCAGAAAAATCGATCGGCAAAAATTGTATTGTTGGTCATCGTCGGCAAACGCGCAGAAACATAAATTACTCATGACTGAACATACCTGTAAGCCGTACGATCTTTACGATTATATGTTTAACAAACCCGAAAAGGATCTGCCTGACAAAGTAATTCCTACTAATATATACTCGTTTTTGTAGTATAACTTTTATCTTTGGTTTAAAATGAAATGTTAATAATTTGCATTCTTAGCAATATATCACCATAAAATTAATCACTAGGGACTTATGAGAATTTTTACATCCAAGTACATCTATTGAAACATAACTCAAAATTGGAAAATTTAATACAAGATTTATTTAATTTTAATTCAAGAAATCGATTGCTGCAATGTATATTGTATCATCGTGTATAAAAATATTTGTTAAATAGTTTAACAAATTTAGTTTTTGACGTGATACATATTATAATAAAACATTTCAAATTAAAGAAAAGGAAGAAATCAAAAAAGGAAAGAAAGAAAAAAGAAACGATAACAAAAATACGTTCAAGGATTTATTCTCAATAACGATGCGAAACATGTAACATATAACATATAACATTCTAATTAAGATATGACAATGGCAAAATTAATTCAATACAATCGAGAAGAATCATCTCCGTCCTGTCACATAGAACACATCTTTCATGTGTTGATTTGACAATGCATACCGAGCAAACAAAACAGGAATTGTTACTTTTCTCATCGTTTCCTTGGGTTATCCTGTATTCCAGAACTACAATTTCAGATTCGTTGCATTATTTCACATTCGCGTATATCACGGCATCATCGTCAAGTTTCTCCAGATCGCATCCCTTGTCGGAATAAGCACCAAGGCAACCTGTTGCGCGCGCTCAGATGCTGTTCTCCGTCGTTGCCTCACGTCCGTGACCGTGTCAGTGAGCTTCCTTCGTTCTCTCTCCCTCTCCTTCTCCCTCTCCCTCTCCCTCTCCCTCTCTCTCCCCCCTCTCTTTCTTTCTTGTCTTCGTCTCCCACTTTTCTCAGGTCATCCTCTCTTTCCGATACTTTCGTTCTTTCCTCGTCGTCTTCTCTCATCTTTTTCCCACTTGCCAAGAGCGACAGAATGCCCTTCGTCTGCGACGTGTCTACGATGCATGTTCTCCTGGTGGTACGAAGGCCTGAAACGTCGCACTCTGTTGCTCCGTTCTGACACGGCATCTTCGTTGCACCGACATTGGACGCCACCGTGTTCTCGCCTTCTCATAATAACACTCTCCTCTTCCTGTCTATCGAGCGCACCGCGCCGGCTCTCTTGCGCTTTTCCAAGCTCGTTCTTCCCTCGTCGCGCTCATTCGGCTATTCTTTCCATCTCGCTTGTTCGTCCCCTACCATTTCGACGTCGCTTTCTCGATGCCGCCTCCTCTACTGTCTACTGATACCTTGATCCACATGAGCGAAAGCGTTCTTCTATTTTAGAAGAGTGGTCTCTCTCACGGGATGAGCGGCTAAAAATGTGAAAATAACTGCTACGATCAATATCTGTCTAGCTTTTAGAAGAGGTATTAGATGAATGAAGCAATGATATTGACAGGCATCAACGTACAGTACAAAATCTTCATATTTCAATGTTGCAGATTCAAGAAAATTATTTCCGTAGATATTTATTTATACTATGATTGATGAAAAGTTGAAAACCAAAATTGCTGTGTTTTGTTCATTGAATAAGATATGTAGTTTAAACAACAGAACCATTCTTATGTATGTTTCTTTCGTATTTTTTAATGTGCTGATTTCAAGCTAAACTAATAGAAAAATATTAAAAATTGCAAAGATCAAATTTTAAAATTGTACTACTTTTAATGTATTACTTTTTTAATATGTTTCCATTTGATCAGTTTGAAATAAACATTCACAAATGATTCAGCACATCAAAAAATGCAAGAAGATATCCATAAGGAAGGTTTCACCGTTTAGGCTAAATTTGGTAATTTTACTCATCCTTTACATTATTATTCTTATTGTTAATTTAACTTATAAATTTAGCCTATAAATTCAAGTATAATTTAATTTACATCTTAAACAATCATAGAGACATTAGGATAGTTAATACTGAAAAAAAATATATTTCAAAAAATATAGAATTTATAATTTATCTTATATATATTTACGAATATATATAATATTTATTCCAAAATATTTGGCCGCCAGGGCATTTTACATGATGCAATTAGACGCAGTAGTAAAATCATTTAATTTTGTACAGTAAACAAAGAATAAGTTTATCCTTTATCAGAAATAAGAAACATGTACTTAAAATATGTCTCGTGTGCGTGCGTGCGTGCATGTGTTGTGTGAGAGTCACTTCAAATAACCATTGTAAATATCTTTCTACATGTTCTACTGTCACACAGTGCAAATACATATGTATTTGTATAAAACTACGTTAAATGAAACAGCGGCCGTTTACTCAATAAATAAATTAGTAAACTCAATATGATTCTATAATATCTTGATCCATTATAAAATCATGTTTTTCACAGACTTTTTTTTACAGATTCATAATTGGCAGGAGTTCCTTCAATCAGTACCTATTTACAGAATATAAAAGTGGGACAGTAAAATCTGTTTGCCGAGGAATTCTAAAGATCTTATTACAATAATCCCTCACGTGCATTTCTCTGTGAATCGAAACGTCGATGTCATATATCGGGTGTTCGCGCTTCGATAGATGAGTAAATTATTTTAGAGATAATTTTTTCGAATTCATTGCACTTGTAGTAGCGTGTGTAGTGTAGGTCCGGTTTCTCACATCTCGACATCGTTTGTATCTGTTTCAAAGAAAACCAAAGATCTGCTCGGCATTCTTCGAATATCTCAATGAGATACGTAGCTCCTTGATTCTCTGTAAACCACGAATATCCGATAAAGATCCCGCAAGCCTGGTATATTTGGTGTAATTTCGCGTTATATGTATGATGCTATACGAGGACACCGAGTGCATCGTTTCGAGTATATACATATATGTATATTCTATAGTAACTTATCTAAATTGAACTTGATTCTTCATAGTAATGAGATTTCTCGCTGCAATATTAAAAACAATTGGAAAATGGAATTTTTTTCATACGCGTATCAGGAATGTCACTTGCATATATCGGAGTCGTAGATTATTTTCTTATTTTTATTCTTTTGAATTTGCAAGTTTATTCATACCTTTATTACAATGCTTATTTTATAGAAAGTAAAATATGTGTTGTAGTACTTTATTACAATATACGTTACACTTATACAATACGCTTTTGAGACAAGACTAAGAGCGAGCTTTCTAATTATTATTTCATCATATTTTATTTTTTAAAATAATTTACAATAATCGAAAAATAATTGCTGACAGCAAAAAAATAGTAAAATACAATTTATATATGAATAATTGAAAGCTGAGAATTTACAAAAGTTGATACTTTTTATGAGACTAATTGTGAGCATTATATGTTTTTTGAACTGTTGATTCACTTGTACTTATATTGCTATGCTGTAAGTCGATCCGAAGATTACGACAGCCTTTGAACAATTGATATGTTTTTAAAAATAAAATTGCCTTGGAAGAAGTTGTGAGGGAATACCAGCTGAGGTTGAATAATATGACAATCAAGTTCGCTCTTTCTTACACATGCATCTAAAAATCGCGCGCACGACATATTACAATATTACATGTTTTACAATACATACAAAACTAAAAAATTAGAAACAAATATTGCAAAAGCAGGGTACAATGAAGAATTAATGAATCCTTTTTCACTTCTAATCCTTTCGCCATGAGACGATATATTCGTTCATATAGATTAATATATTATTAAAATATGCAATTTTGCTCAATTATGAAGTAAATAGAAACCTTTTTGATAACCATATTTTATTATTTTAGAAATTTATTAGATATCATATATCGCATGTAATTTATTACCGTTTAATTGATGCATCGTAACTGCAGGATGAAGGAAAATAATGAAATAAACTATGCAACATAAAATATATTGCCAGTCTCACAAATTTTATAGATCTTATTATGAAAGAACTATACGAAGTCGAAATAATAAAGCCATATTAGTAACTAACATAATCATTTCTTGCAACAAAAGTGCATTGTAATTTCTAGAAAATTTATTGTCCAAAAATTAAGTTATCGAAAGTTATCAGCCTGCCGGCCTTTTTGATCAACGTCAAAAGGTACCAAGATGGATGTTGCAAGATTGCAGGGTTGTGTCTACCCGACAACGATGCCCTTGCTAGAGGATCCGGATAATAGGGTTTGCAATTTTTACCAGTTTCTACCACACCGTGGAAATCACGATGTAATGCGTATCTTGTGCGTGATAACGATCATCAAATCGCACACGATTGCAAGTAGATATCATCCACCATCGCACTCTAATCTGTAATAGAATCAGCTCACTCGTCGACGCGGTGGATCAAATATAGGGACTGTTCGTGAATGTCGCGCTGTCCGGTTATTATATTTGCAAAATATTCGATATCAATTTAAATTCCTAAGTTTTATGATATCGCTGATGTATGAAATTATACTTTTTAAAACTACTAATGTGTTATCGAGCGCGATAATTAATCCCGTTTCAAAAATAGAATTTAAAATTTTTCGTAATAAATAACGAGGAGTGCGGAGCATGGGACGATGATGAAACATTTGAGTTACGATAAGAAAATAATAGTTTTACGAGGACGAAAAGAGATTACATAGATGTTTTAAGCCAATAATATTCTTCGACCCAATAAATAATGATTCCAATTTTTAATGAGAGAAACTCATAAAGCAATAAATAGCTATAAATTGAAATAATAGATCATACGCGTTGTTGATGTCTATGACACTTGCGTGGTCGCGATGGTGAAAACGCGAAGAAATCTTGTAGTAACTAACGGGTGCTGGATTCTTGTATACTTGGTGCATTAGCGAAAATGCTTCTGCCTATTACCTGTTTGCTACATACAGTAGCCACACTGTTTTTCTAGGCAACATTCGCGCTGCAATTTCTACTTACTTACGGTAATATCGCGAATATAAACGTATCTTTCATTCACAAAAATGTTTATAATACTTTTCTTTTGCCGCATGTAGCTAACGTTAATGGCAAGCAATTTCAATGGAGCAGTTACTGAAATTCTTTACAACATCATTAAATTGAATTTCCATATGAATTGCATTAGCATGGGTAAATAACTGAATTAATTTCTATCCTTATCGCATCCTAAATATATATTTATAGTTCTCATCCGATCTACAACTTTAAAAAGTTACTTGGGGCAATTCAACGTTCTGAAATTTTTAACGCTGCTATTGCACCGGTATTATTTAATGGGGCTATATTCCATAAATCTTATGTTACTGTCAAACCAATTAAATTAATTGTGCCTAAGTAAAAATATATATCATTTGCACATAATAATTGCCTCAAGAATTAATTATTAGATATAATTGTATGTATATCCTGTTAATTTATAGTTTATTATTTATAGTTTATTATTTAATTTATAGTTTATTATTTTTATTTTTATTTGTTCAATTTTTAAGTAGATTTTAACATAAATTTTAATTTTTGAGTTAAATATTAAAGTACTATATTAAAAATCATAAATCAATTATAATAAAATTTTTAATACATAGAACGTTATTCGAAGCTTTCCTTAAGTACCTCCTACAGTCCCTTTTTAAAGTTTTGTCTACCAATTAGTTTTCATACCAGTTTATTTTTCTTTGATTAATTTTGATCAAAAGAATGAAAAATGGAAAGAAAGATAATTCTCGGAGTAAATGAAGTGTTTGTAGAATAAGAAAGTGTTAGGAATTTTCCGACGTAATGACAACTTGTTGATTATTATTTTATTACTTTATCTTAAATAAAAGACATACGAACAATGCCGGCACGTTAAATGCATAACATTAAAAATATTTGCAATATATGTGTCAAAAATTCAAGGATATTGCGAAATTGGACAGTCGATCCTAGTTTCTGGCATAAGCAAGCGGGCAAAAGAAGTCACAGCTATTGAGTAATGTGCAAACAGATTCGCTGCTAATGACTATTGATTTAGCTTGTATAAATGATTTAGGCATACCATATGTAATATGTATTCAACCTTTCGCATCTCTTATTGCGTATTCCTAATATGTATGTGCAACCATTTTGAATGTCATCGAGATAATCATCAAGATACGAACAGAAAAGTACTTGTAATTACTTCTAAATACTTCGATTATGTTTTCAAGAAAGTTTATAATGATAAAATAAAAAATTTTATTTTACCATTATAAACTTTCTTGAAAACTTAATCGAAATATTCAAAAGTAATTAAAATTTTATTTAATAGTGTTTATAACTTGATACTATTTTCGTAAAATATTACTAAACGTTTTTATTCTAAGGGTGTATTTGAGTGTAACGTATAAGTTACGTACACACAACCTTGCGCAGATTAAAAATTAAGAAAAAAAAATATTTCAAGTGTAATATAATCTGCAAGTAACAAATAAAAAATATAATTGTACCAGTAAATGACCGAGATAATCCGCAACTTGTGCATTCTAAGAATTCCCCGTTTTATAAATCAAATATTATATGAAAATGAATGTACGCTCCTCCCCCCCCTCTCTCTCTCTCTCTTTCTCTGGTCAAATACTTTATTATCATATATATTCACGTCTTAGGCAGCTTGATGACGTTTACTCGGTCAAGTGTTTAAAGAAAATGATTGCTTAGTAATGATTTATCGTTGGATGCGTGTGTTAGCTTAATTCATATAAAATTTAGACGCATGTGCATTCTAAATGGTAATGACATGCGTAATTAATCTAATTGACGCAGTGTTTTATACATCGCATTGCAGCATCAGGCATCGTTGACATGTTCTCACATTCACAAGATGTTGCTGACGTACACATGTATGACTCCGCATCAAGTGTCGCGTGCTACTATCTTTGTTAATTAATGTTTTATCGCGATCCCATGTGTCGTATAGAACCACATATTTGTTTGGCATTTAATATTGCGTTGACTGATGATTGGTTTTAATCAATCAAATTTAATCAAACACAGAAAAAAAAAACGTATAGAATAAATGGTTAAAATCGATGTTGAACATCTTTAATGTTTGTTTATCAGAATCCTTTAGAAACTTTTTAAAAATGTAAATTAATAGTCGGTCTCGTTTTTCAAGAACATTTTGTTTCGGAAACATTTGCTTACTATGCAAAAATGATTTGTTTGCCATTGATTCATGTTATTATATTTAGGTGTATTAACGCGAAGAGTTTTATTTTTTAATTAGCCCATTAACTGGACCATACACGATAACGCACATTTGAATAAATGTATCTGCGGCGGTCAGTTTCTGTTCGCTTAATAGCAACGTAAGTTGTACACAAATCACACATTAGTGATGGAAATTTAAATTACTAATTGTCCTTTTTGCCTTGAGTTTTGGACAACTCGACTGGACACCTTTTTTGCACCTCATTCTAGCGAAGGAAAACTTTTAAAGAAATTTATTTCTTCAGCTACTTTATGCGATTTTTTTGAAAAATAATTTTTTAACAATTTTCTTTTTTAAGTGATGATAGAAGCTATAGAATAGCTGTTTGCGATTCGTACAGCTAATAAAGATTTGTTCTAAATCAAATATAAAATTTCATGCATTGAAGAAAAACTTTTAATAACTTAATTTATTTTTAATTATGGTTACTATTAATAAAAGGTTTGTACAGAAATGTATGGAAAACATGAAATTTTACTAATTAATTTTTTATTTTGTAAATATACTTCGTACTCTGTTTACTTTAACATACTTCTTTGATAAAATAAAATTTTTATATAGGCTTTTGTAAAAAAATGTATATATTTTTTCCCCTCGGCTTCCTCGTTCTCTAGAAACACAACTAATTAAAAATTTACGTTAAATTATATGTTTAAAAAATCTCGCCATTTTCGACATAGATAAAGAATTATGAATATTATTTTTGTCTTCTCAATGAGTTGATTCACGAAATCTTGAGTAGTTATCTAAAGCCCTTATCAGAAACAGTAAAGCTTTTACTTCTTATCGATCCGTGGAACCTTCTTCTCACAATCAAATCTTGTGGACGAAAAAATGTAAAGAATACAGAAAAAAGTTATCTCTTATGTATAATTTTGTTATATCAATATGGTAAAGCATGAATATTTTCAAGGATTTATTTAATGAGTGATTAATTCAAATTTAAGATTAAGGTTAACATAATGTTAACGTCAAATAAACGAGAGATGTGAATTTCATTACATAAAATATAAAATAATATGTTAATTTGAAATTCCTAGCGCGTCGTTAAGAATTATCACAGTTGCGCGTTGCAGCATGTTCGTTTGTAAGTAACCAGTTTCCACTTGACGACGATTTGCGATTAGACATGTATTAGTACGATATTCATGCCATTGGAAAGATATAAATAATTCCACGAGTACTATTTACATCTGTACCGTTTTCAATCAAATGCAACAGTATATGTGTCGCTTCACACCAGATGAGAAGTCTCATACTACCGTATGCGCATATTTTCTACAGCGCTTGACAAAGATGGTGTGTATTCAGCTTTCGAAATATATCAAAAATGTGTTTAATAAAGAAGCGATAAAGCAAAGTGATGGGATACATGAGATGTTAAATTCATCATAAACAGTCACAAATCAACCATAAATCATACTCATTCGTAAATATTTAAAAATATAATTGTAAATATAAAATAAGTTATATATAATAAGATTAGCTTCTACAGATTATAATATTCATAATACATTTAATAGTACATATATCAAAATGATGCCATAGCTTTAACGCAGTTATCGCTTACATAATTTGTAATAAATCACATTAAAAGTGATTAATAATAGTAAAATTGAACATTATACCTATATATGTTATATTCATTAACTTTTTTAACAACAGACATTGCAACTAACAAATTTAATTAATTCTTGATTAATGTAAATTTCTTTATTTTTATATATATATATATATATATATTAAAAATAACAAAGTATTATTTTATATTTATAATATTTAACTAATATGTAAATAATCAAGGTGATGAAATTAATTTACATTCTAAATAATCTGGTTATTTTGCAGTTTGGAACTAGTTGATAATCAATTAAATCGTAATCAAATTACTTGCATGGTTTTGGTTTAAACGTGACTATTACAACATCTGAAATGTCAATTAACAAATTTTCAAAGTTAATTCGTATAGAATATCGACTGAATAGTTTATGATCATCGAATAATAATTCATGCACACACACACACACACATATATGAAAATTGATTAAATCTTAAATTTAATGAAAAATTTTGTTTTATATATATATATAGTTTTCCTATATTGTGTGTGCTATTTTTTATATTGCTAAATTATATTTTAACACATTACTTAAATTAATACAATGATTCCCTGTTGATAATCGCGCAGCGATTATACCTAAATGCAAATAAGAAGTGAGAACTCAAAGCACGCACTGAGAGAAAAGATTTTGTTATAGGAACAAATCAAGGGAAAGCAAATGTGATATTTGTTAAAAAAACAATCGATTTGTTACGATTGCAAATTAATTCGTCAATGTAACAAATAATCAATAGTATCGCTAGCAAACAAGAGGCTCATATATATATAAAAGTCGTAGACGGTTGCAGGGTCTCAAATCGTAAGAAATTAATTAATTCTACTCAAGTATTCTCCCTATATTTGACTGTGCTTGGTCGGTTTCCTACAACTTAAGACTCCACGATCATCTATGAATTCTATGTAAACGAGCTAAAGTCTATCCAAAAGATAGGTTAGATTCTATATAGTTTGTTTCTGTTACTAATAATTGGTTGGTATAGCAGACTAGCAGCAATCACAACTAACATAATTTGTTGTTACATATTTATCAATCACCAGTTAAAGGTACTGGTGGCTTGCTAATTTAACAAAATCCTTTCTCTCAGTGCGGAGGTATCCTATACCATCAGAAATGGATTGTTTATTATAAAAATTAGAGAGCGTTTAATTTCCAATTTGATCTAACGATAACGCGCCTTTATGTCTTACATCACGATTATCTAATCTTTAGCAAGTTCCAATTTACAATTTTGTGTTTCCATGTCTTAATCACGACTCAAATTTTACGTACTAATTGTTTAATTTTATTATTTTTCCTTTCAAGTATAACATCATTGAATATAAATTATTCCAGTCTTTTCAATTCTGAAGCGTTTATCACCCATTTTTGACAGCAAAATTTACATAATATGTTATGAATGAGACGGTACTTTATGTTTAATAAATATTTAATCACCATTGCTAATTGTTGAGTTTCAAGAAATTAATAATTTTATTTACGATGTTTGACAGATCGTTAATGTTATGTAATCTTACGTAAAATACAAGGGAATCTATTCTTTATCTTTCCAATTGTGCAATAAAATCTTCAATAAAAAACAGAAATTTATATTTACATCGTATTATGTAAATAATTGAAACAATTCATGAAAAAGAAGAAGAATTTTACTCGTGATTCATAGGAGCATAAATGAGGTGTGAATTATTGCAAATCAATTTGCCAGATTCACACGGTACTGATCTTATATCTTGACCGAGATGCTGTTCCTGACATTCCTTGTTCGCTATGCATCGTAAGGAAATGAACGTACCACGATCCATTTATCACTGACTGATCCAGAAGGAACTATGGAAATACAAAGCCGCGAATGGCGAGTGTTCTTGCATTCGAACTATGTGCGGAAAAATGACTTAACGGTTGCTTGAATTTCATTGCATCAATGTTCGTCTAAATTCTTGTTTTTAAAAGACGTGTTGGTTGTTTATACAACAAACAGTTTTCAATCAATCTCTTTGTATCATTTTTATATTTTAAACAATCTTTTATAATTAGAACAAGCCATACGACTATGAATCACGGATAAGATATTCCGCTTTTATTATATATTAGATACTTAAACGTATTTTTATTGTTAATTAAACTTTGACAATACTATCTTAATGTAAAATATATTATTCAGAATTATTTTTAATCTGAAATTAGTATGAAAGGTATATACAGCGTATGTGTAATAGTGGTCCAAAATTAACCATATTCGATAGAACCTGCACCTAAACTTACCAAGCTACGAGTTGTTTATTTCTTCTTCATTCAAGCAAAACAGGAAGATTTTCGTATATACCATTCTTACATTGAAGCAAAACACGTTGCCTCTGATGTGGCGAGGAAGTCTTACGCATGAAGGTCTCCATCCTTCCTCGATTATTTTTGGTGCATATTCCGCGAAAACAGATCTTTGACAATCTTGTTAAGACAAAATTTGCTTAATAGATTTAAGTAAATTTTTTATTTGTATACATTTCTACATACACGTTAAATATTAAATAGCAAATAATATGAAAGATATTAGTAGATCACTATAAGATAAAAAGAATTGAAGAATATTAACTAAAAAATTTAAAATATAAATGTAAATGTAAGCCAACGTTTCGTTAAAATAGCACACAGATGTACATACAGTGATAATACGTGAAACACTATAATTTACACTTAGTAATTTAATCATCGATTGCTGGCGGAGGTTCACTGATTAAAATATAAATCGCGGTTTCTACAAAATCAGATTAAATTGTCCAGCGCTATAGTTCACTTCGTATAATTTGGGGTATCATGATTGAGATTTTAATAACGATGTAATAAAAATCAACCGCTACGGATTACTACTATCATAATTTGCAAATCAACGCTTTACAACGAAAATAATAACTTTAATTAACATATAATATTATTTATATAAGCACACTAGCATTTTACAACAATCTTTCATTCAATTTATTCTAATGTACATGAATAACTAATTTAGCTTAATGACGTAAACTTTTTAAAAATTAAATTAAATTAAATAAAGAAGTTTTCACACACAAAAGAATTTTCATTGTACCTTATTTTAGTGAATATAAAAATTACAGCTTGCAGATATTGTTTACGATGAACATTCGTCCAACATTATTGTTTATATGGCGGTAATATTGCACTCTCATGACAACGCGCTTTAATATTTCATGTTATCAAAAAAAAATCTAAAAAGAGTATAATGGAATCAGTGTATACTGCACATAATATGATGTAGTTATCTCTGAGAAAACTACGCCAACAAAATTTCGAGATAATACGCGGATATGATAGCAAACGCGAATATTCTGAAAGAATATTATTCTTTCTACTAAAAAATTTCCAAGAATTTGTGAAAGAAAGCTACATTTTTATATGGGACAACTCTGTGACTTTAAAGTGCTGGCAAATGTTATTTTTAATAAAAAAGTAAGAACTGAAGGAAAAATCTTGATAAAAGTATGTATGTTTGTTATAAAAGTATACAAATATCTATGAATTAATGGATTGATTAAATTCTGCGATTAAAAAGTATATATTCGAGATAAAATAATAATAATTTAAAGTAACATTGTCTAAAGTAACATTGTCTAATTTAAAAAAAAAATTGAAACTTCATAAATACACAAAAAAATAAACTTAAATTCTTTCTAGAAAAACAAAAGAATAACTTGCTCAGTCATCCTTTTCTTTCTCAAGATACAGAGAATAATAAAATATTTATTGTAAACCCCTACATTAGAGAATTACGTAGACATTATCTACATCTCTCAATATTCAATATCTCGTCAAACGTGGAGTATCTTGTAATAAGTAACACAATTTGTCATGCCAAATTTGTATTTTTTTCTTGTTTAAAAACGTATGTGTAAGTAACCGTAAATTTATCGTTCTGAGCATAAGTAGATTTCGATGAATGATTTTTCTTCCAATGTTCCAAAGTACGAATGAACAGTATTATATTATTCTGCGAGAATGGAAAAGAACTTTTAGTGAGTGACATTAGGAGCTGCATACCGAAGATATAGTCAGAGGTATTCTCGTTACTTAGAAAGAACGAAAACAAGACTGAAAGAATATCCATGCGACGAAATATGAAAGACATCGATATAATACCCATATATACGCGAAGACGAAAGAAGAGACAAACGAGTAAGACAGTGTTATAAAGATTAGGAGGAAACTATAAGAAAACAGGGAAGAGCACTATCATTGAAGCTGTGCCTGGTATTGCAAGATCAGGATTGAATCGCATGAGGATTGAATCACATGAGCATTCGTATGTACGCAAGCGTGCACGTATGTAGGTATATGTTTATATGTAGTGTGCCATGTCACTGACAGCTACCAAGAAGAGAGATTCAAGTGAGCAAGAAAATGGTATGAGATGATACAAAATAACAAGAGGAAGAAGGTAAGAGATTACGCAGCGGACGATGAAAGGAGTTCCACTGCTCTCCTATAAACACCTCGTTGTCCATAATCATTGTACTATGCTATACTGCTGCTGCTGCTGCTGCTGCTGCTACTTCTGTTCCTGTTGTTGTTACTGCTGCTGCTACTGCTACTGCTATTGCACGGAAATATAATAGATCACGATCTCTGAGCACGCGATTAGGAAGTTTAGCACGCACGTACACGCGGCTCCACAAAGGCTACATTTTCAAGATGAATTTGTAAGATTAAATCTGCTCGATAATCATACATATATAAATATCATTATAACGTGATATTGGAATGTTAAGATTGTTATACCGTGCCAGCACATATAGTGCCCAATAATATCCGATTCAAGTTGATGATGTGCAAATTGAATAATTATGACAAATAAACCAACATAGATCCACTACTCATCACATCACGCGTTTAAATTTCACGTAATCGCGTGCAGCAGCGTAAATATATGAGTCTCCTGTGCATTTAGCCGACGGCGTATATACATATATATACACAAATGTATACGTATATGAAGAAGCTGGTGCATACTGTTGCAACAAGTGCATTAAGTACTAGCGTCGCCTCGTAGTCTCATCATTGGTCGGTCGGCACAGACAGTACGGCGCTATTTGTACCGATGCAGATTATCTGCATTTTTATATAAATTTAACAGTCAATTTGCGAGAATCAGTTTATATAATAATTTCACACGCGGCGCGGCGGTATCATCCCGTTAAAACCATATAAGCGTCTAAAATTGTAAATTTCATTAATTTTTAATTAAAGAACTTTAATTACAGAAAAATGTACATGCATATGAAATTTTCCATAAAATTTAATGAGGAATACTACTTTTACCAATATGCATACATTTTTTTCCTTAATACATTTGAAAAACATTTTTGTAAAGGTCAAATAAAAAATTATTTTTTAAAAATGTTGAAAAATAATTAATGTAAAGATATGTATATAGTACAATTTTTATAATGTTCGTCAATCGTAATGTGAAGATGTAGTGAAACATCGTATCTGTCTTGAATATTTTTTTTCTACATTTTGCAAAAAAAACTTCAAGCTTGGCAATTATAAGAATGTATGGACGTCATTTTTACAAATGTGTTAATATTTATACTTTAAACAAATTATATATATGTATATATATAAATTGTGTTCACAACAATCCGTTTTTATTAAACAATATATTTTTATTATTTATTTATTTTATTTGTTATTACTTTTATTATTATAAACTAAAATTTTAAAAATGATAACAAAAATTTAAATTTTTTTTAAAGTCCTTTAAATATTTAAAATAACTTACGCAAAATTTCATTGCAATTCACTGATTAATTACAAAAATATAGAATAAACAAATATTTTGTTTATTTACTGAATAACTAGTTCATGCATTGCAATATAACTTTATAGAAATAATCTTAAATATATAATGTACTTATATATTGAAAAAAAAGTTGAATTTTTTATCATTTATTTTATAATACATTTCCATATATTTTTATTAGAGCAGGGATTAAAAAAATACTACTATTTATTAAAATAACTTATGATTTATTAGATATTAAACTTAATTCCTGCCGTTTTT
>NW_017296669.1:192388-194844 GCF_001594075.2 Trachymyrmex cornetzi | reverse complement strand
GAAATTACTTTGATTAAGGTATTCATTCATCTTCCCTTCGAAACAAATCAATTTTGGAGACGAAAAACGGCAGGAATTAAGTTTAACACCTAATAGATAGTAAACCGTCACCGAATTTGGTCGTATTATTTTTAAATATGATTTAGAATAATTTGTAATTTTTTCATAATTTTGTTATATCGAAATATCACGCATACATTCTTAAATGTAATATTTGATGATCCAAGAGGTCCATCAAAAAGAGTATTGTCTGATCACTGACCAGAAGCCCTTGAAAAGGGTTCTTTTAATAGTATAGGCAAAAGTCTTTGGAATTTTTTGAAGTATCTTGACGGAATGAATAACCTATACCGATTAAAACCATTTTTTAATGTATATCTTTTTATCTGTTTCAGGTGAGTTCATTGAAGCATCATCGTTCGTGACTAACGTACATCTAAAGAGGGACACTTGTATTAAAAGAAATGAATGTAATTCCTAAAGAATACAGTCGAGAAGTTCTTGTATTTGCCCAATGCAGAATTGCATGGTTAAGTATGACGATATTTTGTAATTTATCATAAATAAGCTATTGAAACTCGGAAAATGTACGCGAGCGTGCATCTGAATGCTAGTACATGAAAACAAATCAATCATTCTGGGTGAAAAACTCTTCTTCATCAGTATCAGAATATTAACTGGAATAGAAACAAAATTAGAAAAAAATTTATGTGAAAAAGGTCTAAAAATATGGCCAACAACATAAGTGCACAATAATATAACAATATTTATTCATAATTATTCATATTTTAATTAGTAAATTAATGCGAATTATATATTCGTGTATAAGTCATTATAACAAATATTTGTTATAAGTACATTTATATTTAAATTTGTCATAAGTAATTATAACAAACTTTTTTTATATTCTATTAAATATTTATAATTTGCAAATTTAGATTGGTATTATTCTCATCTCGCTTTTGAAATATCTCGACATTATATAGCTCTTAAATAATATTACTTTTTTTTCACATTTAATCGTTATATCTTGTAAAGCTCGTAAAGCGGCGAAAATTGCAATCGTTTAAAGCCTTCTCTCTGCATTGTACTTAACTGTTACTTTCTTTCCTTTGTCAGCTTACGATTCTTACCGATCACCATATCATTCCCTTGTGCGGGTTAATTAGCAACCATTATCTTGATACTGACCGTACAATTAATTATCGTACACTCGAGAGCTTCTCGTCCAACCTTGGTGAACTTTTCCTCTCTTTTTCTTTCTTTGTTAGCGAGTGCACGGCGTCGCAGCGACACGCGAAGGGTATTAATCATTACTTCTTCATTGAACAGTGTCAATTAAAGTAATATACATATAAAAGCATATTCGAGTACGGTAAACACGATGACATGATAATTAACGTTAGACAATCACTTTTAATGTACGGATATTTATAATAAAAAAGAAAGAAGGCGAAGCTCTCTCAAATATTCGTTCAATCTATCATTAGCTTTTAAAAATGGATAAAATGATTGAAATTGAATCTTGTAATTAAACCAATTAATTTTGTCAAATCTTCGTCGCGTAAAACTCATTAATGGAAAGGTAGACATCTATAATTAAAAATGTATTCATTCTTTTATGTCATTCCATATCATCTCTTCAATAAAAGATCTCAGTTTTTGCAATCTTTACACTGTATTGTATAGAAATTGAGAATTTTTTAGACGGTAAATTCACACACATCCACACACACACAAGCACGTGCATACACGGAAGTTTCACCTCATGAAAATATACTATAAAATACAAGTATCTTATGTTATTTTATAAACTTTATCGTATTTACCATTAATGTGATACAAGTTATATTGCAAGTGTATATTACAAGTGTTCATTAGTGTTGATTTTTATTCCGTAATAAGTATTAATTTAAATTAAGTAGATAACATAATTTAGAGTTAAATTATTCTGAATTATTTTAATTTTCTCTTCTCGCGGTGAAAAAAATAAGTGTATAAAAAGTGAGAAAAAGGAGAAAGTAGATCCAATAGCGTTAGTAAAAACCTGTTTTATACGAAATCGAAGCCATCTTTATCTATTCCGTCGAGACATCGTATTTCTAGATGTCACATTGAGCAATACATGTGACAGCAATATTGCCGCCATCACAATAGACGGTGTGCTGTGTTTCCGGTAGAATATTCGTGTCTTTGATACTTTACGGAGCTTTTTACGCAGCACAGTAATTCCCGTAATTCTGTGTATAACTTGATTGTTACGTTTCTCACAAAGCTCTATAGTATGGATACATATATGTAGATGCGTCTATAATATATGTACATTGTTTCCTACCAAACAGGACCACTGCTAGGCAGACTTTACGACGAACTCCGGTTTTCATACGTGGTGCAGACTCACCTGCCAGCAACGACGACGGCAAACGCGGTGAATGCAATATTCAGTGACGTCGGCG
>NW_017296669.1:183028-192318 GCF_001594075.2 Trachymyrmex cornetzi | reverse complement strand
CCTCCCTCCCTCCCTCCCTCTTTCTTCTCTGAATCCTCATCTTATGTTCTCTTTCTCGTTCCTTCCCTTTGTTTTTCGCTTTCATCGTCCTGACGGTGGCGAAAACGGGTGCCGCATGTGCAGACTGTTTACTATTTACGAGACTCCCTCCAGTGTATATATGGTGTTGCAATTATTGTAAATTGCTGCCGTAGCGTGAAAGAGCATTCTCCTTCTCATAAATTTCGTATGGTGGATACGGACGCACAATCGAATTTTTATTCCCGATAAATGTGCCACCGAGAAAGAAGGTATAGTAACCAAACGAACGAACGATCGAACGAACTATCGACCGATCGACCAACCGACCAACCGACCAAGCTATCAGTGCAGACGTAATCGCGTGGAAAGAACTTTCAGCGCGCGTTAACGTCCCAATTCAATGTTTAGGTGACTAAGTTTGCATACGGCCGACATATCATAAATTATAATCGAAAACTTGGTACTCGTTTATCAATGGAAATTTAATAGGAATTCAATTTCGAACTGTTTAAGTTTAATGCAAATGTTTTATAATAAGTAATAAATATAACATATCTATAAAAATATATAAAAAAAATTTGTACATTTTACAAAAAAAAAAACGCAACGTAAATCAACGCAAAATGTTTTCTGAATAAAAAGAACGACAAATTATAATACAATTATTATCATTGGATTCAAGAGGTACGCTACTTCGACAGTAAGTAGTGGATTTAAATAAATTTTAAATTGTAAAAAGTTTATTTCATAAACTTTAACGATTTAGAGGACTTACGAGATGTTAATATATATGATGCATATACTACGGAAAATAAAACGCGATGGCGACGTTCTGGCGGCAGGAGAAAGGATGAGAGCCACCGTTCGAAACAATCTAGTTAATTCTCTGGATCCTTTACAATCAACCGTAGATCAGGGGAGAAGAAAGAGAGTCACGACTCCTTGCAAGGATCCGAAAGATAATCCTTCGAGCCAATCGAGATGCCATCGTTAGTTCTTCGTTCTCTTCTCCATTGCCCCTTTCGTCTTTCAGAATGCGAGATATGGTGGAACTGTCGCTGTCCGAAAATTCATCGTCTCGCGTAATTTACAATATTACTACGCAATGCCAAATTTGTGAGACTATTTGTTTGACCGTTTTACGTGTAAACGTAATTAACATAGATCTTTTGTACATCCTCAATTTGATGCAACAAATCAATTTTGTGAAAAAAAAATTTGGCGTTGGTGTCATTAAATCCTTTTTAAATCCTTAATATACTTTTGCTGGAACTTAATGAGATTGATCTATTCTATAATATAATAGGAACTATATACACACGCTCAGAATAAGTCGAAAGGTATAGACTATAGAGGTACGTAAGATACAGACAAGAGAAGGCGGTAGATATTAATTATCGTAAGAAGATACCTCGAAATGTGTGTGTGGTGACTACTGTCAAACATTTCATCAGCTAAAACGTTTCGGGTAAGCCGCTATAAATCTATATCTTTCGAGATTTATGCGCTTCTTTGTATCATCCGCCCATCTTCTTCTTCAAGAATCTACTGCCAAGTTACGAGGTATTCATGAGCGGAAATGTTAAGTACTTTACTCTTTGATTTACTAATAACATAACGTAATACATCACGCTACGTTTTTTCATTTTTATATAATATGTACTAATGTACTTGTTTTTCATCTTTATACAGTATACCTAATACTTGTTTTTATAAATCCATAAATGTAGAGGAAGGTCATCGATACCGACATACTTTGTTTTTAGACAATATTTCTTAAACAAAAGGTAAAAATACAACTTCAAAAACATAAATACAAAGTAAAAAGTATCTTCTATCAGATAGTATAAGCAATTTCTATAATACTGTTTGCAATTTTGCAATAATTAAGTTTTTCGTAAGTTATGCAAAAATGAGCGTCTGATAAAATGGACTCCAAAACTGACATAGTAGGCAATAATACTAACATTCCTATTCTACTGTATAAATAAAGATATATCCTATTCTGTAAAGAAAACTAATTTATGAAACTATAAACATTTAAAATGACATAATATTATCAATAATACAGTCACCATTATTTTAATTACGCAATTTGCAAAAGAACACCGTAAGAATTTTCTTCTCGGATTCATAGAATTGGTTTTTAGCTGATTTGATATAGAAATGAGCCACAAATATATGATTTATGAGTTTGTACTTCTTTAATTAGCTAAACAGATCATGATTTTATTAGTATTAATAAAGTGCAATAGTTAGTTTCTGAGAAATAAGGGGGTGTCACTTTAGAAGATCTATGTCAATATCGGCGACTTTCCTCTATACCTCATATATAATTTGATGTATACTTTTTACTTCGCCATTACTTTGCCGGGCCGAAGGCACGTATCGAGTCATAAAATTTGAAGAACAGAGAGATCGAAACTTAACTTCACGGCATTATATATATATATATTTTTCATTTATTTCAATATAATTCTCAGCATTGAAGCTAAAAAATGATGTTTCGTATATTAGGAATGTAAAGATTTCGATTGTTGAATATGTGTAAAAAAAATATACCCTGAGCTGTACCTAAAGTTTTAGGTACAAGCTTTCCGATAAGACATGCACAAATACGTTTACATAGTGTTACATAGGTCGTACATTAAATTGCGTTCATTGAGCTTTACGTAATTCTCATGCGATGCTCAAGAACGACGTCAAATTGAATTTCCGCTCCACCGGAATAACAGTGGCTTTGACCGCCCTTCAATTGCAATGGGAACTCGCGACTCGTATGACGTTCGTAAACGAGATGCGTCCGTTTCGCTATATCTCGTATATAAATGATATATTCGCGGGTTATGGTGCATGAATGGACATTACTGTTTAAAAATAAAAACTTGTGCCTCATTGTGGACACGGTTATTGAGTTAACTGCAAAAGGTCTCGAATGCAATTGTAAGCTTTATAATTTTATGAACGTAGATTGTCGTTTAAAGCAGGAAAGCGTGGATCGAGTTACAGTTACGACACAAAAAGCAAAAATAAACGAAATAATTTCTTATTAATAAAATGTTACATTATAATTACGAGGCGAGGAGAGAATTCTGATTCATAAAATAATCTACAAATTTCCATCACTACTGGCTATTTCCGTCTCTTTCGTATTCTTTTATCTAATTTCTATCAACATTAACGCACAAATTATTATGAAAGAGTCAAATTCTGGAATCACAAAGCGATGATAAAGCCGCCTATCTTACCTCGGAAATGTATTTCGTGTAAGGATAATATAATGAAAAAATTTTTATTTGTTACCCGTGAATTTAAGTTAACGCGGAACACAAGTACTATCGATAAAAGTCAGAAGTGCGAATGTCAACGGTGCGGTAATAGAATTCAAACGTTTTGCTATTCGACTGCGTGAGTAATAATTATTACCAAAGAACAGTGCCGTTGTTTATAAACATAGTGCGTTACATAAGAATTGATATTACCGACATGTCATTAACATGAACTGAAAGCTGCGGAGAGAAGTTGCGCGTCCATCCCGACATGATTTCGGAAATTGTTTGGTCGACCAGAACATGATTTGTACGTCCTCATTATCGACGACGTACATTTATTGGGGCTCAAATCCCAGTTGATGACAAATTAATCGCCGTCTCGGACTGCCGTTTCATATCGACAATTGCCATCGCGGTTTCGACATACATACTACACACTAATGATACGAACATAATCGTGGATCCTAATTCATCAACAAATCAGCTTGAAAACTCATTATACATACGAGCACACGCATAAAGAACGTACACGGAAAAAATTTTATATTTTTAAAATTACTATAATGTAGTAGTAGCTGCGGTCTTCATGTAAATTATAAATTTAAATGCTATAGTTATTTTTTTAAAAACAATCATACAACGTAATTTTTAGTTTTTTATAGTAAAAAAATTTTTTATTACAAAATCAAATCTTGTTGAATGAAAGTTAGTATTGTAAAGATAAGTAAAAAATATATACCTAGCAAATTTTGTTTTCGTATCATAGTAAAAATTAACTATTTTTGTGTTAGAATATGGCTTAACAAAATAATTGGTAATACTAATTTTTATCACATAAATAAAGTTTATGTGATAAAAATTAGTATTACCATAGTAAAAGTTAAGTCGGAATTATGTTGTGAGGGTCCATACGAAAATACAAGACGTAGTAAAGTGTAATTTAAAATTATATTAAAACTTAATATAAAATTTTCTCCGTGTATATCGTATACGATGACACATACGTGAATGTCGTTTTTTGCGCGCGCGCGTGTGTGTGTGTGTTGTATATATACATATATCGCGATTGGATTGAACGCTTGAAAACATTCTATACGATCTATGTACATCGATTTATAACTATGATTGATACATTTAGTGTAGATTGAATCTCTTTATCGTTCCGCTGCACGTGTCATTGCGCTTATTGAACAGCGACTAAGAAGGAAAAAATAAATAAATTAGATGCACAATTGCCTTCAAACGGAGTTAGCAGAGCATCACTCTATCAGCATACCATTAGAGAATCAAAGTCCAATTGTTTATGTGGTAACTATCTAGAGCAAAATCGGCTCCATTATAGACATATCGGATGTTTATCGGGTGTACCAAAAGTATTTAATTTAAAAGAAAAATAAGGTACAATGATTTTTCGCTCATAGAAATGGTCAACAACGACTTACGAACCATTGTCCTATCGCTTTTTCATGCTTCCTGCAAACCGTCGTTTCGTTAGTCATTCGTCATAGAAAAACCAACTTATTGCGTAATTTACCGCAGTAGAGGTTAAACAAATTCTTTTACGAATTCACGAATTTTAATAAGAATTTAGATTACGCAGGAGCACGTCACAGGAATCTGAATGTAAGGAATATGCGCGCGCGCACGCGCGATTTTGTCTATTGTAAATGATATGGCATTCGCGAATAGAGCTATCATAATCGGTTTTTTGACTCTTGGAAAAAAATTAATTTTTCACCCAATCTATGCAAACACCCCTCTTTCTTCCGATTTTACATTATTCTAACAAAAATATTATCTTTTTTTCTAGTCTACAAATGTTACTATTAATTATTATTATCATCTCTTGGAAAGATTCTTATGGTATATTTTTTTCTTTTCTATGTCTTACACGGTTAGTTAGTGATGTTAAATTCGCCACGACGGAAGTTGCGTGTCTCGGCCACTTGACTTTGCTAATGTCGATCATTGTAAAATGCTCGATTGGATCATTGATGAGATTGTACATTATATCTAATCTTGTGTGTCACTAACTTCAAAAGCACCCGCAAATTTTATCCTTGATATTCACGTAAATGTTTGAATCTTTTTCTCTGCTGATTGTGAGAGAACATAAATATTATTGCGTACAGATACATCCATATTTCTACATAACACTTTGACGGAATTAAAGACACACCATTTGAAATATTATAAAATATTATTAAATATATATATATATTATCGATTAGACGTCTAATAATTTTCCCAACATAATAAAATTTGACCGGGCATGAATGGTGAACAAAAGTAACTCACGTAAAATATGGCCGACATAATAATAACATCAGTCAAATCATTTGCATACATTGAAAGCGATGACATAACATGCTATGGGTGTGTAACATGACAATCACACCCGCTGTAGCAGACGTAATCAATAATTCATTCTCTCTCTCAGCTGGCTACTGAGTCACGTACGAGTATCAAATATATGTTAGCCAAATACCGACTATCGCTGTTAAACTTGATTCACCATATACTACACGTTCTGTACTAAACGAAAAAGAATTTTTCATAAATTTCATAAAATGTACGCAATAATACTTTTTCTTTGGATCAATGATTTATGTTGTAAATAAAAGTTTAGGAGTTTATAAAAGTTTAGGAAACTAAAATCTTAACGACTAATATTTCCATATACATATACACATATAATAAATGTTTCTTAAATTTAAAATTGCGTCATTTTAATTTGATTGCTATATGTGATATTTTCTCTCATAGAGCAAGTGCTATATTTTCACAAATTATTAAACTATTTTAACAGACGAAGTAGGCAAACTGGATAAAGAATCATCATGAATCAAATTTCTCTCTATACCAGAATAATGATGCAAGAAAGTTGAACTTACAGTTCTTATATATGTGCTCCAATTAATGAGAGTGTAAAAGTAGCTGAGAAGCTTTACATGATTACGTCATTTGAAGTTCATGGCACATACAAAAAAGTAAGGCAAGTGAGACGTAAGCAGTGAGAAAATCGTAACATTGGATTTGCTACGGTCTCTACTGTGCAGATCGGCCAATTTGCTTACTGCTTATGTTTTTGTGTGTGCCATGGGCTTGATCTAGTTTTTTACTTGTATAAAATATACATAGGTATAGACACGTGCATGTTACCGTTTGTGTGAATGTAAAAAATTCTTCAGTCTCCATGTGTTAGTGCTGATGTCACGAACAGTCGGCGCGACCGACTGTAAAAGAACTACCAAACAAAGCGGATGCTGTGTGGGTGGTCCACCGCACTCCAAAATTGACTCTAGAGTTGTGTGTGTGTGTGTGTGTGTGTGTGCGCGCGCGCGCGCGCGTGTATGTGTGTGTTCGTTTATACAATGCTAAAATAATGGAAATTGAGAATTGAGGTCAACTTATGGCAAATCATCGTAAACAAACTTTATAATTAGTAGACCCATGCAGAAAGATTTTTAACGAACAGAATTCACACTCGCGTCTACCTTATAACGCTAAATATAGTTGCTCGCATATAATTGTGAACAATTGTATTTATAATTCTCATTTATAATTGTGTATATAATTGTAATTTGATATTTTATATCCATTGATATTGCAGATAACATATCGCTTGAAGAATTTGTTACGCTAGTTTACAGTAAAAAATTACGTTAAACCAGGCAAGTTTTTTTTATAAATTTTGGATGCTAAAAATGATGCCGCAAGTTAAATTTCATCAACACATCTTTCAAGCAAAATTGCTTACGACATTGTTTTTTAGTATCCACAAATCTACAAGAAACACCTTGTCTGATCTAAAATAATTAAAAAGAACATGTTTTTGTAAGTTATCCTCTTAGGAAATAAGATATAAGTCACGACAATAAATAGAATTGATTTGTAATCAATGAAATTCCATGTCAGAATTGCATTATAATAAATATAATAGAATTGTTAATAAATTTTTTATAAGTTCAAGCGAGATAATATTGTTCGCGTCTACCTATTAATCAGTTTTGCAGTATCAATTTAGATCAGTCTCAGAAATTTTATTTTCAGCGAACATCAACTGAATTGACTTAACGCAAGCAATTAAACATTATTAAATTATATTTTTATGTTAATTTGTTTTACATATTATTGTAATGTTTGCGTAAAATCATATATTAACACATCGAGAGAGAGGGAAGAAACAGGGAGGGTTCATGAATGCAACATATATATTATGTATATATATGCTTCTCTCTTCCTTCTTTCCTCTTTTCTTCTGGAGCAATTTCGAAAATTATAAATTTGTATTGCTGTTTTACGAATTTTGAAACTCGTTTAATTTTACAATTGAGAAACGAGCACAGTCGGTTCGTTTATAATAACTTAATAGAAAATTCAACTAATAGGTTTTGTCATTTCGATTATACATACATAGCCATATATACATATATATATATATATATAATATACGTGTTGCCTACAAGCTCTTTTTCGCGCTGCGATAGCTCGTTATCGCGCATTCGTGAAATAATAGTCATTTTAATATAATGAAATCGGCGATTTATTGAGCAATTATTTGCTTGGTATTGCGTGGGCATACGATACCAGCTTCTGTCCGTTTAGATAGGAACCACATCCCGGACGTTAGGATGATAGCATCTCTTCCCCCGCATTTCCTCGTACTTATTATTACGCATCCTCATTCAAAACTAATGAAATTGCGCGTCCTTTGCATCGAAGCTAATACGCTATAAGTATAAGATACAGAACTCTTTTTTTCGTTGCGCATGATATAGAACATTATTTATTTATATTATTATTTGATATTGATAATCATATAAAATAATATTATAAGAAAAGAAAATTATACGATAAAAATAGTAGATAGTATATAATATATGTATCTACTATCTCTTTACCGTATCTATCAATTCATAAAATTGTCCTTTAAACTATTATTGTAGTTTGATAAATCTATGAAAATTTTACCATTAAAAAACATGAAACTTGGAATTTTTTTAAATTGTGTCAAACATGCGACTTAAAAAAAATTACAAAAATGTAAATACCTATAAGAGTCATCAACATTATCTGTTCATGTATACATAGAATATCTGTATGAAATATTAATTAAAAACAATTAAACGGTTCGACCTTACACTTTTTGGCCACTCTCAATAATTACAAAAAAAGCCAAAAATAACTAATATCCTTTAACATAGAATATAAACTAATTGTAATCACAATTAATGTATAAATCAGAAAAGTGAGATTGCTGAGATACGTAACAAATGTGTATTAATATTGTTAATATTCTTAAGATTGGACTGGTAATATGGAATCCCAAATTATATGTCAAATTGAGTTCATATTATACCTACTATATAAGAAAAAATTATAAATAGATTAAACAATAATTCAACAACCATTAACATAACTAATCAATTACAAACTACTTGCAATAAATTCGCCGTCTCACTTTTGATGTAAATACAATAGTCTAACGTACAATTTATCTTTTATATGATTTTAATTTTCAATCATGCCAACCATATTTGTAATTGAAAACCAAGCGATTATAAAAATATTAAACACACATGAGTAAAAAACACCATATTTAGTTAAGGCAGTTTTTCGTGCTTAATAATATTCCTTGTAAATTTATAATTTTCAGTTCAAGCTATCTGTGCGCCGATTATTTGTTGATTTTAAAACACAGTCCTAAATCAAGCAGGAGTAATAGTATTACAAATTAAATTAACAAGCAATTTAATAGTATTGTGCTGCTAATAAACATCTTAGAAAGATGTTAATGATTTGCAGGGTTGGATAAGTTAATTTTTTCTTTTAACTAAGTTAAGTTAAAGTTAATAACCTTGAAAATTTAACTTAGTTAAGATACAAGTTAATGTATAACGAAATTAATTGAATTAAAAGTTAAGTTAATAAAAAAAAGTAATTGAAAAATTAAAAGTTAAATTTCTTTCTATTTTATGATTTCAGAGTCTTACA
>NW_017296669.1:133941-182897 GCF_001594075.2 Trachymyrmex cornetzi | reverse complement strand
ATTAAAATATACGGTTTTTGCTAGATTGAAATCAATATATGATGTAAATATTATATACAAACAAAACTTTTAAGTAAAATATAGAGTATGTTCTAAATGAAGTATATGTTTGAGTCTGAGACTTAACTTCAAAAAATTTAAATAAAAAGTTAATAGTTATCGATAAAAAATGTAACTAAATAAAGTTAAAAAGTTAAGAGTCTAAAATGTAACTAAGGTAAGTTAAAATTATTTAACTTTTCAACTTTTTAACTTAACTTTTAGCTTTTTAACTTAGCACTACCCAATCCTGATGATTTGATGCTATTATAAGTATCTAGAAAGCTGTAAATAATTTATTGCGAAAAATTTTATCTCAGCCAGAATTCGGATCCGGATAAAAATATTAGTTTTTATTTATTCACTAACACGCGTACATCTATGGTCTGTTTGATAAAAGGAATTAAAAGTTCTATGTTTCGGACGATAATATCAGCAGACTCTCTAAAGGCTATGTTCGGAAACACCACTCGAGTAGCTCTATGTATCATTTTGTTTTTGTTTAACATTCAGTGAACAACAAGGCTAAAATAATGGGACTCTCGGATGGGGTTTCCGAACGTAGCCTGAACGCGAAAGAATTCAAAAAGGGCGAGAGCAAAGAAATGATTAGTGCAGAAGCGTCTAGCTATGCGTTTTGAAATAGCGGAAAACGGCTGCAGGCTTGGTCGATTCGACTGTGAATTCGCCAATACACTACCTACCACTACTAATCCGAATTCCACTCAATTAGCCCATAGTAGAGACGAAGGGACTGCCGATAGTTTTAGTAGTCCCATTTAAAACTCTTTTTTGTTTCGATTCTCATTCGATTCAAAGATATTCGAAAGTCGCCTGATATACTGAAAAACAGATCGCAAAAAAGCTACCATTTTTTCGTTACATTTATTCATAATATTCATTATATCATATTTTGCTATAGCAAATTCCAACTTCTTTTGCAGTAGGCAGAACGTAATTGCAATGCTAATTAGCAAGAGTAATGGCAGCGTCGTTTCTCGCGACATCATTCATGAGATTCAGATCTTTTTTTAAACATCTCAGGGTAACACACATCTGCCGGATAACGGGTGAAAAATATTGGGTTATGTAAGGCTCGCTCTCTCCGCAAAACGCGAAATTGTGAAGCTAGACCAATATATATGACAGAACTTAGACGCGTGGTTTCCTACGAAGAGGCTATTCGATGCAGGTCACCTGAAGATGGTGGCTCTGAGGCAATTTGTTCTTCTTCTCCACCCAGACTTCCGCGAACCATGACCAAAGAGCTCATTTTTCTCGTATTCGTACCGGCGTGAAACTAGTCATTCTTTCGAAGACAGTGAACAATGTTATCCGCAATTCTGTGTAGTTGCTTTCTTTACGCTTCACACAAGGTCACATTAGAAGGAAAGGAAAGTATATATTGTAATACGAAGAGTAACACATACACGGAAGCATAATATAATTATACCATTTCCAATAAATTAAAAAAAATATTAATCAACTTTTTTCGTTTTTATTTCTGATAATAACATCTTGGCCATTAGCTATATTTATTATTCTAAAAATAAGTATTTTTTTAATAAAAAAAATAATTATTTTTACGCAATAAGTCCTACGGTTGGCTTTTACATATCTTTTTCTTCTTTTATTTGTTCTTATTAATTATTATTTAGAGCCTTTGTTATTTGTCTGTTGGTTTCTGCTGTAAGATTTTTTCATTTTGAAAAAACTAAATACATATTTTAATTTTTAATATACATATTATAAGATAATCAGAAACTACATGGTCTAGTATCCAATCTCGCTGTTTGTAATTATACGATCAATTCAACAGACAACACTAATAAATTGTGCAAGTTATTCATATCTGGCTCGATTTCATCAGTTTATTGTTCAATTTGTTCATTCTGTTATTGTTAGTAAAGCAAAATGCAGAAAGTCGTAATCTTGATGTAATATTTTACAAATAAGTACTTGCTTTTTTACAACTATCACGATGTGGTTATTAATTTCCATAGTTCATACTATTGTAGCTTTATATTTATATTTTACAAGACTGTATTTAGTCTAAATTTTTGTCACAATTTTTTTTTGTTTACAATCAAAGAGAGCAAACTCTTTAAGTAAGGTAAAACCAAGGCCAACTTATTTTTTGCTATTTTTGTTATTTCAAAGTATGAAAACAGAAATAGAATTTTAAGTAAGAATATTCAAGCCTATAATGATTGAAGCTAAGAAATAGAATTTTACATTATAATAGAATTTTAGGATTTAATTATGCATTTGTCAATACAATTTGCATTGTGACTTCAGATATGTACAATTTAACAATGGCAAATATTGGAGCATATGCTTGCATGATGATTAATTTCGTTATATCCGCTATGAATTTTTGCTCCTCGAGCGAAATCATTTACACGTTAAATTTTTAAGCATTACTATTCCCGTCGGATCGCACAACTTTTTCTTCTTAGATTTACGTAGAAGTAAGAATGATATTGAGATGATGTTTTAAAAGATGCAAGGAGAAAGGAAAGATAGATAAAAATGTGGGAAAGGATTTTATCAGGTAAAGTAGGATTGGGTAACATCACTGTAGGAAAAAATGATAAAATATATGGTAGGTACAGACATGGTAGGTTTTGTGTTGGCAAATATCGTTTTTCTTGTCTCGTTCTCCGAACAAGAGATTCTTCTTCTTATTCTTCTTTTTCTCGAATTAAAGATAAACGGTATTTTGTGCAATGTTCACAAATTACAACATCATCCATGATAATTAATTAACTCGTAAACATGAATTATATTTACAATTAATTATCTTTATATATCGAACTTTTTAATAAATTATTAAATATATATGATTATAATTACTGAGGTGCTCGGAACAAATCATCTAGGAAAGAAATGAAGGCGATTGAGAATTGGAAATTGTATTCGATTAAATGACATTTAAACGCTTCGACATAAACATTAAAATAAAAATTTTTTAATATTAAAATAACAAAAGCAATAAACGCATTAAAACTATTTAGAGTTAGGGAATTAGCATAAATTCTATTAATAGGTATATTAATGTATGCTCATACAATACGATTTGATGGATCTCAATCCCGATGATAGAGAGATTTACGGTCACTTTGGGATTGTAATCAAAACTCAAGAAGTTTACTATTGGCTCGTGAAGAAATATACCTACACAATCAATTCTTATTTTTCTAATTTGGCTTAATGGCGAACCGCGTGCGATCTTTTGGCTTGTTACGATCATTATGAGATTAGGTACGCGTTCCGTGCGCCACATGATTAATTACGACTGCCGTGACCAGGCCAGCACCCGGCTCGTAAGTCAAGACCACTTTCTCACCAGCGCGTGAACTTTGCACCTGCGGCTAAAGTAAGAGCCGAACTCTCTATAGCCTCTCGAGAGTACTGTTATCGTGCCTGAATGAACTCATATCCGCGGAAATTCACTATCGCGAATGCGTAAAGCGCGAACTAATGATCGCGTGTGCACATCGCACATATGTATGTGCATATATATTATAACATATTTCATTAATGAGAAATACAGTTAAATATGATTCATTGTCAGAGAAAATTCACTATAATTCACTATCAAATTACATACTATATATTAAAATACTTTTTCTTAAATTTTCCATATGTTTCCTTTTACTATATTAGAAGATGAACCTGTGAAGATGAAACTAATGAATTGTCCATTTATTTTAACTTGACAAATTAACTTTTCTCATTTCAAATTTTATATTAATTACTGATTTTAGTCTATATTAAAAAATTAGAGAATTCAGAAATAAAATTAACTTGCAACATATTATAAATATTATAAATAAGTTTTCCTCTTTCAAATCTTTATTTATGCAATTATTTAAAAATTTTATTACTACTTTATAAATATTAATCACGATTAATAATATCAATTTTTTGTCATATTTATTTCCTTTCCTTAATTTAAACATTATTGGAAAACATTGATCAGTTTCTCAATCAGTTAATAGCGAGACAGAGACGTAAATTTTATCTTTGTTATTGCCGATTAATCCTTAAAAAAAATATGCGATAGAATTTTATTTAATATGATACCTTTTATTGGATGGTTTCTCGTGCGTTTGTCAGCTTTCAATTAATTGTACTATGTGATGAAATGTTATAGCAGAGAACTGTACATATATATATCGATATCTTGATCGGCCATGATTGCATTAGGAGATTGATACACTCGGGACATAATCCCATCTCGATATTGACCTTCGATTACGCTCTGGGGAGGCAATCTTGTAGGATTCCTAATGCGATTATATCACGAAGGGATTACGCTTGCATTAAGCAAGTGGTATCTCGAACACAAGTACCATCTCTATTGTTCCCAAAAGGATTGTACCAGTAGTAGGCTCAATAGAACAGCAATTGTAGTACCTAATTCCAATTATTCTTGCGCGAATATGATGCATAAATCGAACATAAAAGGATAAACTAGTTGTAAATTTGTCTTCAGTTGAATAGTGAATGAATTTAAGCTACTAAAAAAAGATTTTTTCTCTTTAAAAGAATATCAATCCTGACCGTTTTTTAAAAGTCAAATTACAAAAATTATTACCAATTATTATTTAATAAAAACAAAAATTAAATAAAGAGCATATAAGAATCAATAGAACTTAAAAGTAAAATAAAGACATATAATATAATTCTCGATATCAATCCCTACAATATCCTGGTGGTATAATGTCTCGGTTGTCTAACAATTACATGTTTCGGCTTCTTAATCGAGCCATCCTCAGATTTACAAAATTTGTAGTCGTAAAACGCAGTAAACGAGTGAATAGAAAAACCATGATATAAATATTTAAGTTAGCGATCTCCAATGGATTATACGTCGAAATAAAAGTCACCGGAGAAGTCACAATGTATGATAGAAGTTGAAACGTGTGTCCAATAATGGTCAAGAACTTTTATGGAAAGTAAGTCAATCACATAATAAAGTAAATTGAATGATAAATTCAACGCATGTGAACGTAACGTTGTTTGACGATTTAAGGATAATAAATTTGATCTTTAGATTGTTCTCAATTTTTCATATTATTTCACAGTTTAATTGAAATTTCAACATTCAGTCTACCATCTGTTTGGGAACAAGTTTTCTCTATCGACATACAATCCATCGGAGATCGCTAACTTAAATATTCATATCATGGTTTTTCTATTCACTCGTTTACTGCGTTTTACGACTACAAATTTTGTAAATCTGAGGATGGCTCGATCAAGAAGCCGAAACATGCACTGAAAAAAGAGTTTGGTTGGATTATTTGGAAATCCGGTAGATTCAACCAGTATGTCTGTTCAAAAACGGACGAATTAGAATTCTTGTAAGAATTACTGAATAAATTTGATTAATTCCTTCTAATTAAATCTACCAGAATTTCTTGTTGGTCTAATAATGCCTTCCCGTTGAGTCTACCAGATTTTCTTGTTGTGCGAACAATTATTTTCGTAAATTCTACCAGAACTTCTTGTTGATCGAATAAATTTTTCTCGTTAATTGTATCAGATTTTCTTATTGGTCTAATAATGCCTTCCCGTTGAGTCTATCAGATTTTCTTGTTGAGCGAACAATTATTTTCGTTAATGTATAACTAATCTTTAAAAACGTCTATATATTTCTCAAAATTCTATTAGCGAAGAAGAGAAGACGTTTTTTCATCAGCCATGCAACTCAATTACATTCCACTTTTTCTTCGAATTTTTGACACAGATCACAGTACATATGACGATTTATTGTTAGAATTGTTCATCTAATTGAACTTGCAATTTCGTTATTTCACAAGATTTCACTTCACGATACATGCTCGACACTCGACTACAATTAGCCACCGATACGCGATCACGCGATGTACGGAACAATAAACGTTATCCGCTCGACTCGCACGACTTGCGCGAACTTGCACAATGATGCAACTACCAAGATGCGCTAGCGTTAACAAGAATTCTGGTAACGTAGCGTATGTCTAGTGAATATAACTAGAAGTTTTGTAGATCCAACTGAAAAATATTAAACAGATCCTTATAGTATAATCTACCAAATGGTCTAGTCATAAAATTTTGAGTCCTATTATAATAACCAGAAATTCTGCTAGATTTAACCAAAATGCATTTAACCATATACATCTTGTTGATATAATCAAACCATTTTTCTCAGTGTGTAATTGTTAGACAACCGAGATATTATACCATCAGGATATTGTAGGAATTGATATCGAGAAATTATATTATATGTCTTTATTTTACTTTTAAGTTCTACTGATTATTAACTCTTATATGCTCTTTACTTAATTATTTTTGTTTTTATTTGATAAAAAGAGTCTTTATACATATTAATTATTATTTAATAAAAACAAGTGAAAAGGCTAATTAAGATCTAACGCCGATGTAGGTACGTAAAAAATGTTCATTGTATTATTAAAAAATTATTAACTAAGCAGACTTTAATTAACGTTTTCAGTTCTTCTCAATGTAAATTAAAACAAATATAAAATTAACCATATATAAAAATTATACACATAAAATATAAATATAAAAAGAAGTGGAAAAGCCTATAAAAATATTTTTCCACATCTTTTTATTAGATTTATTCTTAATGCCGTATATATACATATACATATATACATTTTTTTTTAACAAAGAAAATTTTTTCTTAAAGTTTACCCTGAAAATGTGGTAGTCGTGGGACAAAATCGTATTTCGAAGAATTTTATGTAAATCTCTCTTATTCACTAATGAAACTACAATAAAATATAAAATAAATTTAATTAATTTTATTCAAGTGCATAATAAAAATTTTGTAAATATTGTATTGTACCACAACTACCGTATTCTCAGAGCAAATTTTAAGAGAAAATTCTTTCCGTAAATGATTATTATTTGATATAATAACTAATATTAAATTTAATATCAATTTTTATCGATAATTTAGGACAATTCTTCACTATACTTTTTAAACATTTTTAACAATTTAACATAACAATAATATAATTTATTATAGGATCGTATATGTGTGATAACACAAACTATAGAAATCAAACCCTTAAACGGTCTAACTGGATCTTAATGCTTGTATAATTCTTATGTGAATTTATATACTACGTGTGTATTACTGCGGTAGTTTAATAGAGTTAGCGTTTCAAGACCGAAAAATCATTTCGGCGCAAATTTCTGGGGACTACACACATAGTGTATAAATTCATATAAGAATCATACAAGCATTAAGATCCAACTAGACCGTGTAAGGCTTTGATTTCTATAGTTTGTGTTAACATAACAATATATTTATGAACTTTCAACACAACATAATTTATAAAATATTATGAAATCGTTGTGCGATACGTTTAAGAAATCGTTATTTCTCTATTAATTTCATATAAATTTAAAGATAATTATTATCAAATACGCGAGAGTAATTTTACAATATGAATTTTCAAAATAAACTTTACGCGCGCGCCCGTGAGCATTATTAACCGCGACATTGGAGTAAATTGAAAATGGTTGCTCATTTGACGGCATTAGCCATGAAATTATTTGCTTTTTTTTTTATATGGTCAGTGCACAAAGAGTTCTCACCGCGACTTTATGAGACATTGTATCTCTCATTATCGGCAGGCAGCGCTGGCACTTACCCAAGAATCAGCCTCGAGCTTGATGTTCAATCGGATAACCAGCTAATACTGAGGTTTACATTTTTTTTACGTGAACGAATAGGATAGTAATCTTTGTGGCTGGTTCGTCCACCGCGATCTCCTCACAATCGCAGCTCCTTCGCATACCGAACTGTAGAGGTACATGTATACATATATAAGGGATTACAATGCATTTATATAGTGCAAGTCATTGTGGCTCGGAGATTCTTATGCACACAAAATTGAACAATATCCGAAACTAGCACTTTTCATACAAAACAAAAGTGAAACTCTGTTTATATTTTATATTTATTTACATATATAACTTTGAAAGAATATTAACACATATTTTTATTTTTTATAAGAAATTAAAAAAATATGAATCTAATGAGTATGAACACTTTCGAGTTAACTATAAGGTATAAATTAATTATAAAGTATGTTACATTATTAACTAAAAAATATAAATAATCACGTTATCATTATTCGTGCTTTGACAACGCATATATGTAAGTATATGACTCGTTTGTTATTTATAAAAAATCTGACTCGTTGATCCAGTAATTAACATGATATGAGTTTTGACCCGTTTTTCCACGAAGAGTAGTCTAGCTCGTTTATATTCCTGGTGAATTCTAACGAAACTCGAGCGCGCATTAAAAGAAATCGACGGTAAAGCTTTCATATTATTACGTCACGGCGGCATGACGGGGCGCTAAATTAACTACGACGGCTTAAATGCTTCCCGAGGCCTTAATCTAAATTCGTGAAAATTTCTCTCAGCCCTTGTAAATTGCAAACAACGAGACGAGCCGTGTCAAATCTTTATCGTACAATAATCGACATTATAAATGCCATTTCTCTGCTTCGCTGTTGCTATGCAAAATTAAAAACTTATATACACACACATGTATATATATATATATATATATATACTAGTATATACATATATATTATTATAATATATTCTATATGACAGAATAGTGTATATACTAATTAACAAGGTATTAATTATTAAAAATTGCCAAATATTGGTCTTCAATAATTCTGTACACTATCAACTTTACATAAAAACAGCAAGAGACAAAAATTGTTTATTTTCTTCTCATAGAGTTCTAAGAATTTTTTCAGAATTTTTTATCAACTTCTTAATACTGCATTTTTTTATATACAGGGTAATTCGTATAAAGTAACCAATTTAATTATTAGAGAAATTTGAAGACAGAAAAATGGCTTATACCAACATGTTCAGTACAAAGAGGGACATCACATAGTGGAAATAATTATTTTATGGATGGTCGCACGCTGGGGACATTTCAAGATAAACTTCATATTTTTTTAATGGAACACCCTACTTTTTATTTCAGTACCTAATAACCGATGTCGAGAGGATTTTCAAAACACTGTAATAAAGTTAGTTTTCATTGAATACTTTTCGAGTTATAAGGGTCGAAGGTTACAGTACCGCCGGCATTAGCATTACGCAAGATGTTCGACCGACGGCTAAAATCTTTTGAATGTTGTTCAGGATCATATCTTGGATAACATTTGTCAAGATGAAAGCCATTGAAAATTAAATCTCTTATTTTCATTTTTACGTAAAAATAAATTTTTAGTGCAAAAATGAAAATAAGAGGAATAATCTTCAATGGCCTTAATCTTGACAAATATTATTCAAGACATGATCCTGAAGATTCGAGAGATTTTAGTCGTCGATTGGACACCTTACGTAGTGCTAAGTGCTGCCGCAGACAAAATTTCTGTAATAGTATAACTTAAAACGTGAATTTAAGCCAATGAGTAAATCAGGATATTGCTTTAGATCTACGTACTCTAACAAAAATAGAAATAGTAATAGTAAACTTATCCGTAACCTCGCAATACGGTGAATTTCAACCGGTTGAAACTCAACTTATGGATAAGTTTACTGTTATTTCCATTTCCGTTAGATTACGTAGACCTAAAGCAATATCCTGATTGGCTCATCGGCTTAAAAGTTTACGTTGTGGATGTCCACTAAGGAGGTCTGACTCGAAGCTTTGTGGTCGACCGCAACGTTTCGTCCTGGTCCCACACTACTAGACTCATCAGTAAGGCGATGTAGTGTGGGACTTGCCTTAGACGCCTGGAATGAATCCAGAATGATGTTTTATTTAAAGGGAATTCGCGTGGCTGCGAACTGAGTGAGTCCTGTGGACCTCTAGTGACGAGTCGCCACAACGTCTTACGGTCACTGTTGCGGCAGCCCTAATGCCTCCGGTACTGTAACGAGCTCCGCACAATAAAAGGAACAGGGAACAGAGAACAGAGAATAAGAATTTCAACCTATCAGAAATCATGTATTGTGAAATACGCAGTGTGTATTCCACTTACTGGACACCCTATATATATACGTAGATGTGTGTGTGTGTGTGGGGGGGGGGGGGTTACATATACATAAATATACACATACTATTCTGTCCTATATTAACGCATTATTAACATGGGATGGAGTAAATTTGCAGGGTTACAAATCTTATTTTATTTGTTTTTAATAATAAAAAATTTGTAATAATAATAAAAAATATCTTTAGTAGGTGTACAATTCATACGCCATCCAAAAAATCTCTATACTTTCATTTACTCCAACTTTAATTTTATGTTCCTACTGCTATATTTCTGAATATTTCTTCTTAAATAAGGCCAAACAATCGTTTTGTTAGGAGATCGAACATTACGTTAGTGCGATACCATACTTTTGTAAGGAACGTGAGACATTTGCTATGCAATCGACCAAAAACGTTTTGTAAAGATGATTATGGTCCACCGCAATGTCCACAGTAATCACGCTCGATTGCAAGATGCCGACAGTTCACTTAAAAAAAAACGATCGATTTCTCACGCGTATTCGCGAAAATTATATGTTCCGCGATCTCCCCACGTACAAATTGCTCTTATTATTACGTGACGCACGTGCGTAAGATGGGATACGATAAAAAAGCAGCTCTGCTTTTGCACAACGGAAACCAAAAACATTATGCACTATATTATAAAGATTCGTTTTTTACAATTTATATAATATCGCATGCATGAATAATTAATTTTGTTAATTCAAACATATAATTTTATATGTTGGTAATATTATTATTTATGAAAAACCACACATTAATCGTTAATAATGCAAAAATTCGAAAGTCATGAATTTTTTGCGTAGTTTCTTTTCTCGGCATGACAATTTAAATCAGACAGTTTACTCGACGGTTTACATCTATGATAGCAATGGTACAACAGTCGAAGATATACAATATCATCGAAATTCTTCACGATGATCGTAATCCGCGCATTAAAAAGGTAATAATATACATGTATATATATATATATATATATATTTATATTCACATATTTAACTCTGTTTTCTGTCATTTTTCATTCAAAAATAATGCATTAATCGCCAATGAACATACGTTAAATGAGTGACGCAATTTGTATTATTCAAGTAATACGCGTGAGGGTCAAATGTTAAACAGTCTTCCTCTGCGATTCACTCCTGTGCAAAAATATTTTACGTTGTAAGTACATTTATGGTAAATTTTATGTATAACGTATCCAATACATTGTCACGGTTATCATTGTCGGAATAAGTTACAATGTGTTATAATATACAGACATGTATCGAAATATTATATCTATAATATCCATTAAAAAAAATTTTGACATAACATATAGCTTTATATTAATCATTATTATTTATATATTCAAATCTTAGTTATACAATGTTTTGCCGCAGATATGTCATAAATCAAAGTAATAGATATTATAGCTGGATAGTATTATGTTATTTATTGAGATACAATACACCAACGATGTATCACGTATAATTATATATCACACATTTTCACATATGGAACTCTTGTCGGATATATTTTACGATGAATAATCCGCATAAATCCAAATGAAAATAACTTTGTAAACACAGTTGTTCGATAGTTGGAACGACATAATACGAGACAAGTTTACAGGAAATTTATTCCATAATAAATTTTATGCGCGAGCGATAGACTCGAATCGCGATCCTCGAGTCAAAAGTTCGAGAGCGAGATGTTCTCAAGTGCATACTATTAAGAGATCATTATATTATATGTCAGCATAATGGAAATTGATAATTAATTGATCCGATGTTCGATCTTTTCGCCAAAGATGCTAATTAACTTATGAATATTTATGATTAATGAATTAGTAGCGTGTTGCAGTTTATAATTTCGGATTGAAAATTGATTTTATTCAAAATCTCAATCTCACAGTGTTCGATTCTTAGAAAAACATTCTATTTAAATTAGTATTTTTGAAAAAAATTTGTGGCTCTCTCTCATCAATATTCTCTCTCCAATAAGGCTTCATAAATTCGTATACCTATATCCGAATACAATGCTTAATAGATGCAATTACGTTTTTACGGTTATTTTATTCTTATTAATTATTTTACTTTATTTTACTTAATTATGTAAAGTTCCACATATATATTTCCATTTTTATATAAAATTAACTTTAATTTATATATTTATTAGAGGAAGGTCACCGATACCGACATACCACTTTGTTTTTAAACAATATTTCTTAAACAAAAGGTAAAAATACAACTTCAAAAACATAAATACAAAGTAAAAAGTGTCTTCTATCAGATAGCATAAGCAATTTTCATAATACTGTTTGCAATTTTACAATAATTAAGTTTTTCGTAAGTTATGCAAAAATGAGCGTCTGACAAAATGAGCTCCAAAACTGACACAGTAGGCAGTAAGTGTTCCTATTCTTTTTCTTTTACAGGAATTATCTGTATAAAGTACCTATAAGTGAATGTATATAAGATTTTTCAGAATCATTTTACTTCGTTACAAAACATTTTTATTGAATTATATGCATATTTACTTTATGCTGTTCTGCAAGATGCAAATATGTAACGTGATAGTTTTTCTAGAGTTATTCCATAAATGCACGATTGCCTTCAGCTCCAATAAACTTATTTGACACTGTAAAGCAACATTATCAAGATTAGCTCATGGTCTGTTTTACGGACAGGTGTGTCGGTTTACGCTACACCCCAATTTTAAATTGAAAATCGTATTATGAAAAGACTAAGAGAAAAAATAATATAAATAAAACTTATTTCGGAAACTACAAGTATTTAAAATGACGTAATATTATCAATAATATAGTCACTATTATTTCAACCTCACAATTTGCAAAAAAAAATCGTAAGAATTTTATTTTCGCATTTGTAGAATTTGTTTTTAGCTGATTTGATATAGAAACAAGCCACAAACCTACGAATTATAAGTTTGTACTTCTTTAATTAGCTAAACAGATCATGATTTTATTAGTATTAATAAAGTGCAATAGTTAGTTTCCGAAAAATAAGGGGGTGTCACTTTAGGAGACCTACGTCAGTATCGGTGACTTTCCTCTATATTATAGATATATATTTTTATTTTCTTCTTTATTATGAATTGTTTTGTACGTAATATTTTAATTGACATTATTGAACGTTCGATCGATAGAAACTAAAAGATTCGCGTAGTAAAATCTTTGATATTTTACAAAAATACAAGTTATATGAAAGGGAGAAAAGGCACTTCGATTATTATATGTCGGGGCGCACATACCGCGTTCCAAATCGATGCATGCTGTACCCTGACGATAGACCGTGAACAGCCATTATTAATAATAATCGATAAACCAATTACAATATTATCGGATTGCCGCTATCTAGAGGTTAGCTGCGTAAAAGACGGCTACGTTCTCTAGCTATAATCTGATATATAGAAGCGCCCGAGGTACTTTTGCGTGAGCATACCGATGCTTTTTTACCACTTTTAACAGCACTGCAAGTATCGTCCTTGCGATTACAGACTAATTAGTCCATTGTTCAATCAGAGAGATGCGCCTTATGCCTGGATTCCATGGATTCCTTTGCGTTCCATAAGCACGTTAGTCTTTTCGAATATACTTTTACTTCATATTCTTCATATTCTTCATCTCAAAACATATATTTTTTATACTGTAAAATATCCTGCCCATGACATTAGCAGTCAGCATTTTTATACTACTATTATTCTCTTCTTCTCTTTAATTTATTTTAAATAAAAAATATAAAATAAAATTTTAAATATAAATACGTTTATTATAAATTGTAATTTAGGCATAAAAGCACATGCATATTCCTCTTATTAAATTCATTAGAAAATTGGATTTGAACAAATACTGATGGAAGAAAAGTAAAAAGGTTAGGTTACACACTATATACGGATAGTCTATTTGTATTTTTGACCAGATGGAGCGTTTACTATTTATATATCGTGAAACAGTGTGCAATTTCGACCACAATTTAATTAGACATTCGAATCTGCGTATACTTGAAGAGATATATGAGTAAGTTTAAAGAATGCGATCGTGGAGGTCAAGGTACAAATGCACAATTTGGTCTCGATCTATTTATATATGGACCCAAGATTTCAAATCTCAATTGATACACCGAAAATATAATATAGCGATTAAATATTTTATAATAGCCGTATAGTATAGTAACTATATCGAGATTAACACAAAAATTGACGATGAATATTGTTTCTATATGTGATTCGTTGAAATTTTAATACGATATATAACGCAGCGATTTTAGTGTTTCACTATGGTTCTTTTCTTATACGTCTTGAGATGATCCTATGCGTCGCAAAATTACGTTTGTGTTTCGTCTTTATCAGAATAACTATCGTCTCTAAATACGTATTGACAATTTTTCGGATGTTGCAAAGGGATATAGAGAACAATTATCGCTTAATTTTTAAAAAAGGTCATAATTAACATATCAATTTGATGCATAATTATGTTAGTTAAGTTATTTAAAATTATTCCTGTCTTTGTACTTTTCGTCACCAATTCGCATATTTGTAACTTAACCGAATAATCTCGAAACTAATTTTATTAACATTCTCAGAAGGCCATGAGAGAATTTCATAAGTAGACATTCTGCAAATTGTATATTGCAATATGAAACTTGATACCAACAAAGCTATCTCTACAATATTGAGAATGAAAGAAGTTATTTTCGCAAATACAGAAGCATTTTCGAAATTTCGAACTTGAATAGCTTAATTATCGAGCATTAGTAATTATATTAGAGCTGCGTTATTGGCACTTGCAATTAGGACATTTCCGATTGTAATATTTCTGCAAACAAATATTTAAAGGATAAAAAATTAAAAAATATTGTTAAACCAGTCAACACTATTACATTGTGGAAAAATATGCTACGGACATCGCTGTGTATTATGCATTTAGTGTGCTGAAAATTGATCTAAGCGATACCTATTTTTATATATTTATATCTAGTTGCATGTTTCATTTCATGAAATGACTTTAGCTAACATACTTTCTTACAATTGCCATCAATTATAATAATTTCAATCTTAAATCGTGATTCATACAACTTTTTACGTTTAATTTACATACAATTTGTTTCCAAGAAAAATATTTCACACAAATTGTCTTTTTATAAATATTATGTTAACATAATTTTCTCGATATTAAAACATAATTGTACTAAAAAAATAACACAATCATTCAATTACATTCTTTTTCTATATTTTTATTGTCACATTTTTCTAAATCAAATTTTAATTGTTCTATTATTTCATTGATATACAATAATAATTTGAAATTGTCAATTAAATAAAAATGCAGAAGATAAACGTGATGTCTATGCATTAAAATAAACAACAATTTTCAATATTTTCACAATAAACAATTTCAGAAGAAATTTGTTCGAGTTGAGATTGTGCCTTTAATCTTTTAATTCTTTATTGTTTGTGATTCAATTGGCTGATGAAGACTAATTGTAAAGTAATGCACCATATATTGTGTATCGTTGAAATATTAGACTATTTTTAAATTTATTCGTTTTGACATTTTAATAAAGCAGTTTTATAATTTGACCTAATATTTGCTCATATACGTACTGACCTCTCTATCACCTTTATTGTTTTGCGTTACAATCTTGAGTTTGAAATTTAACAATTGTTCGGGTTGTTCTTATAATAATGCGGAATAACCGTTATACATCGATTTTAAATACGGTTATGCCATGTGGTGCATAAACTTGTAATTATTATCGTGTAAAATTGATATTGATAAAATCGATAAATTACTTTTCACGAGAATATTAGGCCGGCCTGCTGATAATAGACGCCTGCATATCGCTCGCCTATTCTGCATAGTGAGTCACCGGCGGCAGTTCCGGGCATCGTATCGTTCCAAACCTGAATGGCAACCACTTGAAGAACTTATGCAATGACGCGTGCCAACGCAAAAACATGTTCATTCAAGATTTTCGCCATGACTGACATTGCACTTGCTCCCGATTTATGTTGCCAACATATGTTTCTACTTTTTGCACTAGCTTTCATGTAATTGTTGATTATTATGTAATCTAGATTTTTCCTACTATTAATACATAAAAGAAAATTATAATTTACCATTAATTTTCATTGCAATTATTGGCGACAATAAAATTGTTTGTTTTTATTATAAATTAATAATTGAAATTTACTTACTTATATAGTTAAATAAGTATTGCTTTATTATAATATATATGTATATTTTGTACATGCCAACTATATAAAGTAAAGTTTTTAAGTATCGCGTGTAAATAACCCCAATAAACTATATGCTGTCTTATTATTTGATGTTCATTCGAATTATGAGTATTTAATTTACGTAATGTTATATAATGTTAATGGTGTCTACTTCATTATTTCATTGATGTAAGAAACCGTGGAATTAATAAAACTTACCTCTACGAGTAATGAAGCCTGTTATTGCAGCATGAAAGCCTATAAGGTCAAGATCTATTGTGCTAATAATTACATATACAATATAACATACATTTATTTTAATACTTTTATGTAAAAAGATGAATTTTATTTTGCACTATAAATACGCATTAATCTTTCGTTTCTTCTCTCATATACAAACATACGGGCGTGTGCGCGCGCATTATTCACGCACCTACTCAGCGTCCACATACCTAATAAAGTTATACATCAGAATATTTAAATTAATCAGAATATTATAATAATAACACACATTTGAACACACACACACACACACACACACAATTTAAAAGTCAGAATAGTAATGTTATCATATACATCGAATGCTATCGATAGTAGCAATAAATAAATACGTCATATTACATACTCTTATTAATATTTCTACGTAATAAAATATAAGATACATATATCATTAAACGTAATATTTTTCTTTTCAGGTCGCTGGGACTCGTAATATTTATTATATCAGCACACGTGCATGATTCTCTCGCAAAACATGTAAGTCTATTTATATTAAAACAAATACTTACAATATAAAAACATCACGAGAGTTATCTTGAAGACCAGACTAAAGTCACAACAAGAATCTCAACACGTCTTGACGAAATTCTCTCTGGTTTTATTGCCCTCTCTTTGATGATGGTTCGGGTTTCAAGGCCTCCCGGTCTCTCACACAGATTATCTTGGTACATTTTGTTCCTAGGAAACCCAAGACAATAGGAAACATGAAGATTCCGTAAACCATTACGACGTAACCAATAATTACGGATGGCTTTCGAACTTAACCGTAATCCATATTTCTTTTTCTAAACTTATTTATTATCATAAACTTATTCATAATTTATTATCATTAACTATTTTATCATCTACTAGGGTAATTTCTCTTTCTGTCTCTCTCTTTCTCTTTTTTCTTCTCTTATTATAAATGATATCTTTGAAATTATGTAAATATTATTTTATAATATCTAATATAAAAACCTTAACTATAATGAATGTATATTCTTCTCGTTTTTTACTTCAGTTTATAAACTATAAATAAAACATTGATTGAATGCTAATCTTCGTATCTTATTAAATGTTACTATTGAATGTTTCATTAATCTTCACAGCAAATTTTTTTCAGAATTTTAAATATAACAATTTGGATTAAAAACCGATTAAATTTACCATTGTGTGTGTGTTCTTTTTGAAATATTACAATATTTCGATTTAATATAAGTTTTTAAATTTTGTTTTTTTTCTTTATATTGACGTTTCACACGATTAAAAATGTTTCAGAGACATTTTTATTTACTTAATCTAATTTACTTAATCAATTTATTTAGCTCGTGAAATTGCAATGCAAATATAATCGATATCGTGGCTACAACGAGCAATATGGGTTGTTAAAAAAATATTATATATGTTATACAAATTATTATGATATTTAACAACTCCTATATTGCTCATTATAGCCACGATATCGATTATATTTATTTACTTATTTATTTTTGATAAATACTTCCTCCTTATCATTATGTAATTGTATGTAATCTCTGATTATTATTATCTTAGTATTATCTTGAATATAGTCGTTATTTAGTCGTTATATAGTCGTTATTTTTTATAGTTATTATTATTATTATTGTATGTAATCTCTGATTATTATTATCTTAGTATTATCTTGAATATAGTCGTTATTTCGGTTATAAAATTTGATTCGCAAAGAAATAGTTCCGCAAGATCGAAGAACTCAATAATATTGAAAGTATGATAGTCAGATCAGATTAAATTTGAGATGAAAGTTATAGCATCTCGACAACTTTTTTCAAGAAGAGAAATTTTGTTAGAAAACGTTCTTATAATTCCTGATAAGTAAGAAAATGGAGGCATATACTGGTAGGATGGACGCGGATAAGAGAAATGATCATTTCAGAGAAATGATTATTTCGAATTAGATCGCAGCAACCTTATTATATAAATATGTACATGGCTAGTGTGCTTTTGCAGTGATTATTGTCTGTACCCAAAAATCCGCGTCAAATTTATATGGGAAATAACTTATAACCTGAGAAGAATCGAGATCTTGTTATATATGTATAGCGTATACTTATTTTTAGTAAAATACACATTTAAACTTTTTATAATCATTATGTTACGTTTGCGACATAATCGCAACTCATCTTCAAATAAGTGGAAAGTATTTTCTTATACCTAAGAATATCTCGTGGAGTAAAATAAATTACTGAATCTTCAAGTTTGCTAATTATAATAAATTATAATAAATTTGCTCTTATAATCTTTATTTATAAATTATTATAAGCACACAACTTAACAAAAATAAATTTAATTAAAATTATATAAATCTAAAATTGGATATTGACAACATAGTTTTAAGAACGTTGCAAATATTGTAGAAAGAGAAAACACAGGGAAGAGAAAAAAAAGAGAAAAAAAAGTGTGTCCTTTCAGTAGTGATTTTCTTATTAAAGTTAATCTGTGGATACAACGCTGTATGTAATATGTAAGTAAAGTTAAATAAATAAACAATAAGAAAGGAAAGAAAATCTTTAACAATCAAGCTAGATCTTAAGTGTTTAAATAATTCTATGTGAATTTATATACTATCTATGTAGTCATTTAAATTGCGCGTCAAATTGATTTTTCGGTCTTGAAACCCAAACTGATTGACTGAACTATCCTATATAATAACATCATAACATAAATTACTTAATAATTTACTAATTTAATGCTCATGCATATAGGCATCTTATAAATATCTTAATAATACCGGATAACATTAAAATCTGTAAATAATTATTATATTATTATATGATATTTTGTTTTATTATTATATTATTAATATTGTTTAAAATTAAGTAAATTGATTGAAATATCGATAAATGAATAATATTGTTGCACAATTTTAATCATTAAAATTATTCTTTACGCGTCTATCGCAGATTACATGCAAAAACAGATTTTTTTTTATATCTGAATAAATAAATTGGTTGCTAATCGATTTTTGCTCGTTGAAAGCGAATCCGGCGACAAAATTTGCCTATCAAGTTGGCATTTTCATTCATATTTACCATTTTTTTGCAGCCAAAATAAATTTTTTTTTTTCAATTTCATTTACACCACTTTACTTTTACCTATAATATAAATTTCTCGGAAACCTGACATGATCAATTTCGTCATCGGATTTATTTTCAGCGACTAATCCATCGGAAAACACTTCGTGTATTCAGATCTCAGAAAAGTATTGTTATATTTTTCAATGTACTGATCTGAAATTAGATTAGAATAGAAAATTTGTAATGACAAGTTTGCGAGGTAATGAGAAATTTGTATTTTTAAATACATAAAATAAATGCATGTGTGCGCATAAATGTGCTGTCGCGCATCAAGTATATATACTCGAGACATTCGCAAGGACCTGCAATGAGATTATTAAACGCGGTGTGAAGAGAAAGGAAAAACTCATATAACGGTGACTCATAGCGGTTTTTTACTAATATTAGTGCAGTCCCGTTCAGACTGCGTGGCTAATCTAATGTAAGTTAAGTGGTTGTTACAAACGCAAAGGAATTTTGAAAACAAATTTATTAATTTTGGCAGACATCGCGTGATAGTATGTCATGAAATTTGCATCGTTAAAATAAATTTATCCATTTGTGAGAGATCTTGTTATGCATAATTTATATTGATGCAATTAATTTTTTTACACATTTATATAAATGTAAACATATTTCTATATATATATATTTCTATATAAATATTATTTACACATTTATGTAAATGTAATCATATTTCTATATAAATGAATATTCTATATCAGTTATTTTATATACACTGTTAGAAATGTTCATAAATTTTATTAACTTTTAAGTTACATAATTGAATTTAATTTGAATTTAATTTCATGACATTACATTAAATTTAATGTATTTTTCATGAAAATTTATGAAATTTAATGTACTTTTCATAAAATTTTATTGAAAGTACATTAAATTTCATAAATTTAATGTACACGTTCATTACATTTAAGTAACTATACTGTAACTTAATTTTCAGTTAAATCATTCATTACTTTTAATTTCATTCATAACCATCAGCTTCATTTACATGTAAAGGAAGCTCGTGGTTTACATTTCTAACAGTATGTATATACATGTATATATGTATATACGTCCGTCAAATTATTGAGACATTTTAAACAAAGAATAAATGAGTGTAAACCGATGACGTAATGACACAAAATAACAGAAGAACATGTCTTCAAGATCACAGCAGTTAAACTTGTTGCTTCTCTGCTTATGCGTATCTTCTTCTCCGCTCTTTTCGTAATAATTCATCAAAAAAATAACTATGATACGCATACGAATCTCTAGTTTTTGTTACATTATTGAAGTGCTATCAATAAACTCGCAGAAAAATTGCTATTATAGTATAGACCTATCATTATTTGTGTCGAACGTGAGGTCAGACAGCGACAATATATATGACAATTATTAAGAAGGAGGCGTGTTGAGTTCGATGTTCATGGTTCATCGACTGACCTCTCGCATCGGGAGAGAGAGGCCCATTTCTCCGAACCATTTAATTAACTCTTCACCACGCAATCTCACGGAACATTCTACGGTCGTCAAATTTCATATACAACCGCTGTATCTCGATCTCAATAACAGCAACCTTTAAAACTGATTGTCCACGAACGACATAATATGCATTGCCCAAAACAATACTCAATTATTGTAATAATTTATATAAATCTTATTGTATATAAAGTAAATTATAAAGTTTCTTTTCGTTTATTTATATAATACACACACAGTCAGGCAGCAAATATGCGGTAAATTTTACGTGTGCATAAGTAACGTATGCACATAATTATTTAATAATAAATTTTGAAAAATAGTGAGTATATTTTTTAAGAAATACATTGATGCACGAAATTCTGAGATTATTTGGATGGGAAATTAATTATAAATTTTACAATTATAAATTTCAATATTAAGTTTAACACAAAGGTTACATAAAGGATTACAATTACACTTTTCTATGAGAAATAATTTAACTCTGTAATCAAATCTGACAAATTAATGGATTGGAAAGTACATTCTTTAAATGTGTTTCACGTACGATACATATAAGCTGTTTCCATTTTTGGGCGATTAAAATGTCTCAAGTGGCAAACCACAACTACTATTGTTATCCACGAAGCTTAACTATACGTCGCGTGGATGGTTTTCTAGAGGCGAAGACTGCAGGTGAACAAGGGGGCACTTAGCGCGAAATGTTTTCTTCGCACTTACGTTCTCACGGCAGGCCACATCTTTTTCGCGACCCCGTCTGTGACCTCGTGATACCTATATACTCGTACTCTCTCGACGCACGATGCAGCGCAGCATGGAACAAGGAAACGCGAGTATAACGTAATAAATGTATTTCTCTTAATCTCTTGTTTCAGTATCATATAAAATTAAGGCACGGAAGGCATCGCCGACAACATGGCGAAAGTTATCTGCCCAGCAACTTCGTATCAGACACAGATGAGCCCGAGAGAGGCAATTGGGGACCATGGTCGACACCCAGTTCCTGTTCGCGCTCCTGCGGTGGCGGGATCGCCCATCAAACTAGACAATGTCTCGATATCGAGTAAGTTATTATATATTACCGAACTTTTATACATTCATTGTCTATCTGCTACCACTCAATTTGTGTTAGAGTGTCGCACACTCGTCCTGTGATGTTCAGGGTAATGTTCAAATAAGATATGTTGAAGACGGACTAGGCATGTATGTTACGAGAAAAATGAATACTTTAATGTCTATCTTGTGGAATTATTGTAAAAAACGGAAATGATAGTACTGCATTTCTCATGAGTGTGAGACATTTCAAACTGTTAATTTTGTTTTATCGTTCTTATGACATTTCCTAGTGAGAAATTCTTTGTACAATATAGGAAACTTTAATAAGCAAATATAAATATAAAACTTTAATAAACAAATATAAATATCCTTCTACAATTCTAACTAGATGTACATATAATATAAATATCGTAAAAAAAATTATTATCAATATGTGATGTCTGCTATGTTTTATAATTGCGCTCACTCAAATTCATAAAGCATATACGAACAAATTTTCAAGGCTACTTTGAAGATTGTTCTTTGTTAAATTTATCCAAAAGAAGCCATTTCGTCTCGTTGAGTTTCTCGCTACCTTTAGAATTTGCTACAATGGTATACTCAATCCGATTGAGATTGAATTAAAAGTGGATACAAATTTGCAAAGAATTTAATAAAATTTCAATGTAATATTGTGTAAGCAATAAATTAAATAAACTACTCAAAACATTGATAAATGTTGCACACTACTTGTATAATTTACAGTATAATTATACCGTGTATAATTTACAAATTTTAGTATGTAAATAATGTAAAAAGTTTATGTTGAAAAAGTATAATAGTATTTTTTAAATAAACTTTAAGCTCCTGTTATATTATTGATATACATTTCTTTACGTTGTATTTAAAAAAAAATATTTTTGTTAGAACGTTATAATTAAAAATTTTACTTAAATAAAATGATAAATTGCGACAAAAATCAAATATATATAATATACACGAAATCATCAACCAAATCTTTTTACAGTGCGCCGCCGTACGTCAGTCGCGATTAAATTTGGGATAAATCAACAAAACTTTTCTCCTAGCACACGCCAACGTAACAGATCCTCCGTAAATCCTTCTTATCTCGAAACTAAGGGAAGATTAATCGTAGGCACTTACACGTCTCTTGACGTCATGCTATCTCCGGGAAATTCTCACAATTTCCCATCGTAAAGACGAAGTTGATTTTACACGCGCCGTGATTACGTACGTAAAGTATGAAATCGGAAGAATGATCGATCAATGATTGACGTTGTGTTATATAGTGTCGATTGGAACAAGCTCATCGCTAATGATACATTATGGATCTTAGAAAGCGAGATAATCGTACCTAATGTGAAAGCGCGTAATGCACGTAATGCCGGCGCATCGTATTAGACTCCTCACATCGAATGCATCGTGTCACGCAGGTCAATATGAATGTATTGGCTACGATTCAATCGCAAAGGAAACGCATTATTTTTATGGTAATTGTGTACTTTCTGTTTCTGTAGTTGATATATGATTTCGATCAATTAGAAATTGCGAATTAAACATAAATCAATAAAGGAAATGTTATGGTTATATAATTGCATCTTTTTTTAAGTATTTCATATTCATATTAAAAGTGATCTGAAACAAGCGTTTTTATAAATAATACAACATTATCATTATGTAACGTCAGCAATAAATTATAATAAAACTTCGAAAATGCATACAATATAATTACTTACGTACATAAATTGTACGTATAACGTTAATAAAACATAATATGTAATGCTGCAAATCGTAACTATGTAAATTTTGAAATCTCCTAATAAAATTTTATTGAGCAAAAAGCGATATTTACCTTAGGAAGAAAAAATTTTTTAATGTTAGGCCTTCTCGTGCGAAATAAGTAAATAACATTTAGCAGAATACTTCGGAAATTTAATAAAGCGATAATCTTTTAATATGGTTCTTAATCTTGTCCCAGGAAACTTGACACTCGTGCAGAATATTATATAAGCCACTATTGATCATGTTTAATTTTTTCTCGTACAGATTTTCTTGTTTTCATGTTTTTTAACTAAGAGAGGTAGAAAGATCTATCTACATTCTTTTTTATTTTTCTTTCATAAAAAAACTTTTTAATTGAAAAGATAAATTTCAGTACAATAGAGAATTTACTATCGTAACTCACTTTTTACCAAATTTGACAAGAATAAAAATTTTTAACACATGATCAAAATCTAAATGTAATCTGGTGTAAAATAAATTAAAGTAGGAAATAATTATAAAGAACGACTGTAAAGAATGTATCTTGCAATATTAATGTATGTATATGCAACCGATACTGTCCCTTTGGTTACACATTGCATATGTATCTTGTCCTTCGGATAATTATTATATTAATTGTATGTTAATTGTTAAACAAATCCAATTGCTTATCTTTCATTATATTTAATGATATCGTTTTCTACGGTGCTACAATTATGATTAGTGCGAATTTTGATTAAGCGAATGAATAAATATCTATTATATTTGAACAGTATAACTGGAACAGAAATGTGATTAAATTTAGTTAATTAGTGCAGAATTACGAAAATTTTATACTTTTTTACACAAAGATTTATTCTTATAAACACTAAAAATCTTATTAGACTGTACATGTGAGAACACAACCAATAAGAAATAGGAATTAAAGACATATAACGATCGAAGCTGGATCTTTGATACTTAAATAATTCAATGTGAATTATATACTATATACTATATACGTATATAGATTATACATACAGTGAGTACAAAAAGTATTCGTACAGAGAAAATATTTTTTAAAAAAACTTTATTTTTAAAAAGTAAATATTATCCAGCGAGAAATAAGTCATCGAATTGATGTCGAATCGATATAAATGTGATGATTTTAACACCAATTTGACAGTGATTCGACATTGATTCGTTTAATTAACGATTAACGATATCATTTCTTGTTGGATAATTAACAATTTATTTATAAAGAATAAAATAGACTGTATGTTTCTTAAAATTATATATACTAAAATAATATGTATTAATTATACAAAATATATCATCCGAAAAATAAGTGAAAATTAAAAATTGTATTATTTGAATGCTCAAAAAATGCTCGTACAGACGAGAAATTTAGCTTCTAAAATCAGGAATACCTGCGAAGCACATTTGTTTATATTAGAACAGAATGTATTCAATGTATAAAATTATTAATTAATGTTTATTTTCTACAAATAAGGTTTTTTTTATAACAAATTTCCTTGTAGGAATACTTTTTGCTCTCACTGTATATACCATATTTATAATGAACTTGAACTGCGCGCCGAAATTTTATCGGACTTAAAAACGTAGCTAAACTACTGAAATAATATCACAATTAAATTTTGATGCTCAATAGACATCTATATTAAAGAAATTTGAAATACATGCTGAAAATCGCAATAAATAAATATATTTATTGCAATATATTACCTCGGCCGAAAGTTGAACTCGGATTTCTAGCATTCCATGCGAGCGTCCTAAGCCTTTAGAGTTTAGACCACCGAAGCTAGGACGCTCACAGCTCAAAATGACTACAAATATTATTGCAATTTTGATATTAACTGCAAATTTGATATTAAATATCAATAAAATCAATAAAATTTGTTCATATAAGTATTCCTTTATTAATGTATTTGTGATAAATATTGTGTAATAAAATCAATAAAACACCAATGAAAGTGATAATCTCGATAGTGCGATGAATTCGTCTTGAAGATCCCTACAATATTATAGAAAAAAAATTGTTAGGTGTTTTTAAAAAATTCAAAATGACTTTGACTTTTTCATTAAAAAAAATTTTTTTTTAATTTTTTTAACGCATGTTGTAGCCCGCATAAAATAGATGGATAATCACCTTACAACCTTTTTTTTTTAATTGAACCTTGTATACATGAGAAAGTAACAAAAATAACAAAAAGTTTGAGCTGGTAATACTCTTACTTTATTTAACTTCATACTCGATCATTTATCACAAAGTAACACATTTATTTTATAATGTTGCAGTGATAGTGGTCATGACAAGTGTACTGGTGCATCCAGAAGATTTTTCTCGTGTAATATTCAAGTGAGTATGAAAAATTATTATAATTAATACAACTCATAATTGTTTTATTCGCGATAAACTCATTTGTTGGATGCGAGTGATTGCGTTGTCTTTCGCAACGTGCTAATATCGGCCAGAAATTGTAAAAAGATTCCGTAATGGGAATACTAAGGGCTATGCGAGTCGAGACAAGTACAATTCAGAACTTGATTAATTGCCTTGTAACAGTGAATGATTTATGCGATGTACTTTAATAGATCGAGTAGTCTGACAGTCTATTAAAAGACCTTGGGGCAGACGCATGATGTGCGTTTCAATTATTACTCTCATCTACAAACAAACTAAAATCATTGAATCGAAATTTATACCCGTATTCATAGTCAGATCTTGTACTTGAGGCTTCCTTAAATTTATCTTTAGATGCTCAGCAGCCAATGAAATAATTCGTAGAGTATCTGGAGATAAATTTAAGGAAGCCTTAAATATAAGGCCTTACTATGAATACGGGCATTACACTCTGACTCCTTTCTTTCGATTCTTATAATTGTCATATCACATATAATGACGATCCATCTATACTGAAAATTATGATTAATCTGCAATTTATTTGCGATCGCCGATCTCAATGAACAATTGATTCCCTCAGTTTTTCTATCACGTTTTCTCAAAACATAACATCCTGCCTGTTTTTAGCCTTTCAAATATGGCTCAACTAATGACACGCCAATTTTTAATCATATAATTTACGTCATTATTTAATTCGACCCTCTTAACCAATTGCAATGTCATTAATCTTTAAACATACTTACACGCCTACGCACGTGCGTGCACACACCTACGCACACCTGCATACTATACTAAAAATATAATATTCAATTTAAGTTCAAATATGGTATAAAAATATAACGTGGTATCATTAAACACTGCAAGTTTTAGAACTTATAGTTGCATTTTCTTGATGTTTTTATTTATACGGATCGTTATGAAAAATTACGATTAATTGCAATTAAAATCTACGGCATTTTTGCCTTTTCTTCATGATTTATCAAACTATTGAATGGATAGAAAACAAGCAAAAAATAAAATAGAAAATTATTTCAAGATAAAAATTATCTGTAAAAAAATATATGCCGCTGTTACGCAATTATGAGACTGAACTAAGATAATATTACGTAAATATTACTTCTAAAACTGCTACGACAAGAATCTATCACTTTGTATCCTGAATTGACAGATTGTCATTGAGTTTAATGGAACGCAAACGTAAATTGTACATTACTATTAAAATATTTCGAAATTTATTGCATAATAATATTAAATAATACTGTTTGACAAAAAATTTTACTTTTCTTTTGTTAAATTGATCTGACAGGGTATAGTATTTCGTATAGTATTTTTTGCTGATTTGAAATCTGTTTGTTAAATTTATGTATAAGAAAAGCAGGGTTTTTGAATAACATTTAAAAACTTCTCTACTTATCTGTCCTGCTTATTGTTATACATAAATCACGTAAATGATTTAAAGAGAATAGTATTAAATTTAACATGATTTTTTTACTCATGATAAAAGGACTTTAAATAAAAATTAATTAATTAAATTAAGAAAAATACTCCATATCCGACGAATTGTTAGTAAATTACATATTGTTAGTAAATTACATAAATTTTTAAAAAGAGAAATGTCAGTTAAAAAAATTGGAGCTCGTAGGATAAATACTTCATTTTTAGAATCAACATGAAAGAAACATACATAAATCAATTAAAATTTAGCAAAATCAGTGTTGATCAGTGTAATTGATAAATATTATTAAAAACTCTATAATTAGCCTTTTATTTAAAATGTATTTTATATTATATTTTTAACATAATATTAATTAACTATATAAACTTATTTAAAACAACAAACGGTATTCTCTTCGACTCCTTACAACCCCTTTTTCCTCCTTACTATATTAACTTTTATAACTTTAATACAAAAAATAAATTAGATAACGTATTTTTATAAGAAAAAAAAACAATGCTAATAGAAACAAATATTAATATTATGATTTGATAATGTATTATATAAGCATATCATCTAAAAACGAAACTGCATCCGAATACATATTGTGTCAGCGTTTTTTCTGTGTTATGTGCGTTTTATGTGTTTTTGTGACGGACTACAGAAGATTCAACGGAAGTCTATTATATGTGGCATTGACTCGCGAAGTATTAACTTTGTTAGAGCTAGATGCTAACTAGAACACAAATAGCAAGGTACATACATCGCTATACAAGTTCTATAATTGAGAGAGCGATATTATTGACATTTATTTCCTGGAACAACAGTAGTTGCATCTTGTTATAAAAAATTATAATTATATTTATTATAGATCATAAATTATTAAAAAACAATTATTTCTGTATGAAATATTATCTATATACGTAAGATGACATATAAAAAGATAAACATACAATTAACGTAAATTTGCAACATATAGTGAGGATTTTAACGTTCACCGTCGTTTTCATAATTTATTTCTCTCTCGTATGTTATCCTTGTCTATTTATGCTTCCACTTTATTGCATCTTCGTAATAAATCTTTCTCAAAAAGAATTATAAGAATTATAATTCAAGAAATATTAACAAAGTTACTATTGTACCTTGTTACTTTTGTCCCCAGTCTCCCCCATGTATGGAGGAGCTTTCAAGGTCAACTTCAAAATTTTAAATGAAAACCCCTACTCTTTATTCATTATTCTTGTAACTGACATTCAGATTTGTTCAAAGTATTGCAATAAAACTCTTTTTGATTAATAGCGTTTTCGGCCCGATCGGGTTTGCACCAACCTAGGTTGGATTATTCTTTCCTATTGGTTGACGTCACCCGCTCTACCAATAGGAGAGCACAAAACGCCATTAATCCAACCCAGGTTGGTGCAAACTTGGCCGGGCCGAAAACGCTATAAGTTTTGTTCGAAGTATGAGTTGACAAAGTTCAAGTACCACCAGCATTAGCGTTATCCAAAGTATCCGATCAACGGCTAAAACCTATACCGAATGTTGTTCGGGGTTATAATATAACCTTGATAACATTTGTCAAAATAAAGATCATTGAAAATTGTTCCCCTCATTTTCATTTTTAACATAAAACAATGATCTTGACCTTGACAAATATTAATCAGACACCTTGAATATGAATAATGTTAATGCTGGCGGTATCTGAACTTTGTCAACTCGAAAAAGATTAAAGGAATTTCATTGTAGTGCTTTGAAAAGTTCTCGATGTCAGTTAGAAAAATATTGAATAAAAAGTGGGAGCTTATATTTAAAATTTTAATATTAACCTTGAGAGCTCCTTCATACTTATACTTAAATAAGTCTTGCTGTTTGATGCGTTATTCAGATCCTACAACTTTGTAGATATATAAAACATTTTTCTGAAAAATGTTTTATTTAAAGAGATATTCGACTGTATCCAAATTTTTGGCCTACCCTGTATATGGTGCATCAGTTTTCCGAAGTAGTGCGAAGTTATCAATAGTTATTATATAATTCATTTTGCACATATTATTGGCTATGTATTTTCAACTCTTAAAAAAATTTTTTTATAACAAGTCGTTTTACCTTTTAATGGCATAAAAAAATTTTGTTTAATGTAAAACTTTTAGAACATAATTATCTAAAAAGAATTACTGTTCTTATTAATCAACTGAAATTATGTCATGACATAATAATGATAATCCTACAAATTCTATGCTGTTGCCTGGCCATATTTTTACTAGTGTTTCATTCCATTCGCAAGAAATCTCGTACCATAAATTTTACGCTGTAGCCTCGTGCGTGGTACCGGTCCCATCGGAGTATCTTTTCTTCGTTTTTGCTAAGATTCCACTCGATTTATCGATGTTACTTGCCTCACAGATCTGCTCGCCAATGTGAAACACATCTATTTCTGACTTATTTTATTTTTACGGGGCGTTCATGAAATAGCACAACACATACGCATTTATTTCATAGTATTAAACAAGGGTAAAATATGTAAATCTATCAGTCTCATTATTCAAGTTACCAAAAAGAGTTAGCAATTAATTTAGATATGATAAAAATTAGTCAAAAGTAATTCGTAAATAGTTTTTAATCAAAATTGAAAAAATACGATAAAAAAGTGAAGATATAAAATTGCATGTTAAATATATCAAGTTTGATAAATAATTTACTTCTTTTTTATTCTTACTACTGTAATAATATTAAGCAAATGATGTATCTCACGAGATAAAGTATTTAACAGAGAAATCAAATTGATTTAATAAAAGAAACCGTTAGCTAAAAATTAGAGTTATTACAAAGATCTTTCTACCTATAAGTAACATTTTTCTTCGGTCCCTTTATACGGTAATGAGACATTTTCCTCAACACAAGCACGTGTGTATTTTTTTATATAAAAACTCGGCATTCACTCGCCATTAATGTGTAATTTGAATTCGAGGTTAACAAACTGATCGAAAATGATAAAGCGGAGTTGAATGCTATAAAAAAGAATTACTTTTACAGTTTAAATGAATACATTTAAATGAATTACTTTTACAGTTTAAATGAATACATTTAAATGAATTACTTTTACAGTAATTTTAAGCTTTCAAGCATTCGTTTTACGTCGTTTTACTTTCTTTTTATTACACATTTGCAAACTAATAATTATGTTTGCATTATACAAATTTATTTTTTATTCACGATAAGAGCTGACCGCAGCAAACGTTATCCCCCTTAGAAAAATATTATTTTTATTTAGTCCGTTTTTTAAATTGCTGCATCGACTGATATTTATAACGCAATTATTTGTAACGCAAAAGTGCAAAAGAATTTTTCGATATAATCATCACAAAATATTGTAAAATGTTGATAGAAAATATTAACAAATATTATTTCTTTATTTAAATTATCATTTTTTATTACAGAGAGAAAAGTTATAATTTCTTTGTAAAACAATTCGCATTTTTGATAATTAAACTAGAATCATTTCAATTTGATTTGTTGTCTGCTCGATACTACAGACTATCAAGTAATTTAAATTAAAATTTGATTTGTGCGTCAATAATTTTGTCCTACTAAATCGAAAAACTTCAATTATACTTCTTTTTGCAGGAATGCCTTGGCGAATCGAAAGATTTTCGTGCGGAACAGTGTGCGGAGTTTAACAATGTACCCTTCGAAGGAGTTTATTACGAGTAGGTCTCTTTTATTCTCTCTCGCTTTCTCTCTCTCTCTCTCTCTCTCTCTCTCTCTCTCTCTCACTTTTATTTTTTTATATCGTAAGTTGTTTAAACTTATTGAGAATATATGTACTGAATTAGTAGAGCATCTACTTCAATACTTGTAAAAAGGATAATCGTACATTCATTAAAATTTCAGTATAAAACTTCCTAAAAAAAAATAGAAAATCGCTGTTTTTGAAAAGACTATTTAAAAATAAGTAGCTATCTACATATTAAATCAGAGAATAGCAGAATTTATGCAAAGAAATATTTTTATAAAGAGCGAAAACATAATTAAGAAACAAGACTGTGTGTGTTTATATGAATAAATCAATTAAATACGAAAAGCATCAATTACAGACAAAGTTAGATGTTAAATTAATACATGTATATACAATATGTATATTTTTAAATAAATTTAAATCTGATTGCGCGCCGATGCTTTTAACACACAATCAATCTGAAATACTAATAATTCCCCAAATTTAATTAAATTAATCAACAAAAATCATATTGAAATTTTAATAGATAAATGTTAGTTTTTTTTTTATTACATTTACTTCGACAATAATCGCATGTATAGTAATCTTCCTCAGCTTCTGCACAATCAATGTGTGCCCGCAGAGCTCATATTGCACTCATAATTCTTCTTTTCCATAGTTTGGGAATTTTTGATCACAAAATATATAGGTTGTTGGCCGTTATTTAGCGTAATCCATGCCTTGTAACATCGTATCATAAAATTAAGTTATAAGAAACACAATGTATTCCCACTTTATCTCAAAATACCTTTTCATACATGTATCAAATCTTATACTGTTTTCAAGGTTATAAACAATTTCATTAATAAAGCCATTTTTAGAAAAAATAAAATATTCATACCTGCACAAATTTTCAACTATCAAAAACCTAACAATTATAGGTATGTAATTTGTACATTGCCTCGAAAGCAATCGTTAAATGCAGCTGTATGACGTTCAACGAAATTATATATATGCTTGTTATCAGATAGCAATGCTATATGGAACTGAAACACCGCTTATTCATACTTAGATCATTGTCCATATTTGAACCTTGTCTTCTATTATGGATACTTTTTCTTCTTCAAGTAGTTAAAAAGGATTTGAAAGTTTCTACCAAAAATCTATATTATCATCACACAAATATTATTATTCATCAACATAAAATAAAATAATAAATCTTTTATTTGCCGTAATGAATCTTTTTCTACCAATGCAAAGCATATCGTTTGTTATAAACAGAAGAATTAAATAATAGTTCCTAAGTAGAGATGCATCTGATACTCGGAAAATATCCAGTATCCTCTATTATCCGGTAGGTACTTTTTTACTATCCGATCGGATAGTGTGTCGGATGTCATTAGTATCTGGAAACATATATCTGGTTGAAATTTTATATTGTTTGCGTTATTGATGCAAAATTTTATTCTTTTCAGCTAAGGGGCCGATTCTATAATTCTTAACTACAGTCGTTGATGTCATTGCGCAGCTTTTTTACTCTACATAATATCTGCGCAACGACATCAACGACTGTCGTTAAGAGTTACAGAATCGGCCCCTAAATCTCTTAAATAGTTTATAGTTTTGCACAAGTATGTGTGATAGTTTATGCCGATAATCGAAAGATTGTCACTGAAAAATGCTGAAATATTATTGTCTATTATGAAAAATTTATTAATATTGAACTTTGATTACTAAGCAATATTAAAATTGTATTACAAACAATCTTGTTCAATCGCTATTTTCCCTTGCTTTCCCTTTTTTTTTAAGAATTTAAGAGAATTTGTAGTGAGGGAAGGGGGATGGCTATCCAGAAAATATCCGGTATCTGGCCAGATAACTGCCCTACCGGATATCCGAATATCGGATATTTGGTGTGACATTCTTTTCGGATATTCGATATCCGGTATCCAATAATTTTACGATCTGATGCATCTCTATAGTTCATAATATCCTATAATATAAATAGGTGCAATATAATTATCGATTTTTATTTATATGTTATCATATTTGTTTCCTATAGTTGGATTCCGTACATCGGAAGTCCAAATAAATGCGAACTAAATTGCATGCCACGAGGAGAGCGATTTTTCTACAGACATAAAGTCGCTGTGATCGACGGCACTCCTTGTGAACCCGAAAAGAACGATGTTTGCGTCGAAGGCAAATGCATGGTGAGTTATGTTTAATCATTAATTATTATTATAAATTTAATAATTGCGTAAAAGATGCAATTAGATAATTTTATTTGATTATCGAATAATATTGGCTTACGTTAAATAATACTTATGATTAAGCTGTTATAATTAAAGGAAATATAAGAACGAAAATAGAGCTGTATTGCGATAAAATTTATTATAAAATTATTTTAAATATATATAGCACGTCGGGTGCGATATGATGCTGGGCAGTGATGCCAAGGAAGATGCGTGTAGAGAATGTGGTGGCGATGGCTCAGATTGCAATACCGTTAGCGGCTTATTTGACACAGACGATCTTCAAGTGGGTAAGTTATTTTCGTTGATTAATATTTACTAATATTAGTAACAAATGTTCCATAACAAATTTCTAACAAGCAATAAAAATTATTTCTGTATAATTAATATTATATATTTTAGTTAATTTTCTTTTACTTTATAAAGTTATTTGCAATTCTATTATTTTTAATCTATTTCTCTGCACCAATAATAGAGAAATATTACATTTCCAGGATATATCGATATTTTACTTATTCCCGAAGGTGCGACAAATATCGTTATCAAAGAAAATTATCCATCCAACAATTATTTAGGTGGGTTTAATTGAAATGAAAACTTGTATAAATATCAAACGATACATAGTGCAACATATATACATAATATATTTAATATTAATAATTTAATATCAATAAATATATAATACCAATAAGTTGTTTAATACAATAATATAATTGCTCATTCCAAGTATTCTTGAAACTTGTTAATTAGCCATACGCAACACAACCGGACATTACTATTTAAATGGCAATTGGAGGATAGATTTTCCACGCAGCTTGCGCTTTTCTGGTACGATCTTTCATTATGCTAGAGATCCTCAAGGATTTGCAGCACCCGATACCATCACGGCACTGGGACCTACAAATGAACCGATTTACGTTGTGGTCGGTATACATCGGTATCGATTTTCTTTTGCTAGTGAAATGTTCAGAACGAGGAATGTATTAATGAGAAATTATTTTCTTTTCGCAGTTGCTGTACCAAGATCGTAACGTGGGAGTGCATTACGAGTACAGCATACCTAAGAAGTTTTCGGCGCGTACCGATCCGGATAGTTACACTTGGGTAACCGATGAATTTTCAAGTTGCAGTGTTAGTTGCGGTGGAGGTATTATAAGATTATAATTTTAATATGCACGTGATTAAAAGTGTAGGTTCTAAAATCATATTTTCTTATTATTAGGAAACGATGGTTTCATACAATATGCACAAATATTTGGAAGACTTGTTGATTTATGTTGATAATAACAAAAGATTTATGTCGATAAAAACAAAAAATTGTTTTGATTGGCCTTTAGCAAATTATTTTTATAATATCAAAATATTAATAAATTTGTCGAAACATTGTAACTAAGTACGACTGCAATAAAAGCAAATAGTGTGCAAAATCAAAATTTAAAAGCAAATCCGCTATAATTAAAGTAATAATTACAGTTATATTTCAACAAGAGCAAATATGTTCCGTTTATTTTTCAAGGCTACCAATCGAGACGGGTGGCTTGTGTACGGAGGCGTGACAATCAGCCAGTGGATGAGAGTTTATGCGATCCGCAGTTGGAACCGACTGACACTCAAAGCTGTAGCGAAGAACCATGTCCGCCTATTTGGATAGAAGGCTTATGGTCAACTTGCACCAAACATTGCGGTGAAGGGGGCGAGCAGACTAGAGAGATTAAATGCGAACAAATCATCTCAGGTGGAATAGCTTCCGTGGTGGATGATTCTCAATGTTTGGAAAAAGTGGGACCAAAAGGGCTTACTAAGCAAGAATGCAACAAAGACGTAGATTGTCCACAGTGGCACGAAGGGCCCTGGAAGCCTGTAAGTTACATTATCATGCGGTATTAAATTACGATGAATTATATGATTTGACGAAAGAAATCTATTTTCTTCTAGTGCGATCATATATGCGGACCTGGTAAGCAAACGAGAACAGTTACGTGTTACAAGAAAGTCGATGGCAAGATCCAAGTGTTAGAAAATGGAGCATGTGAAACGGAAATGCCTGAAAATGAAAAAGCTTGCGAGCTGAGACCTTGCGCTGGTCTCGATTGGGTTACCTCGGAATGGAGCGGAGTAAGTTCTCTGAATTCGCGAATAACTTTTTATTAAATGAAAAAATTCCCGAAATTACTTCTTTACGCTTCTCAAAGTTTTGAACAAACTAATACAATTGAAAATTTTATCTTGATAGTGCGAGGAGAAATGTGATCTCATCAAAGAAACCAGAACGGCCCATTGCGCTACTCAAGATGGCACAGTTTATCCAGATAATTTGTGTGATCCAGACAAAAAACCAGAATTGGAAAGAGACTGTGATAAAGCTAAGAATTGCGATTTTCAGTGGTTCACCTCGCATAAAAATATATATAAAAATATATATAAAAATATATATAAAAATATATATATAATGCTTTAAGAGACAAGTATAAACAAACAAAGTAGCTAAGCGTTAGTAATATCCTCTGAATTAAATATTCTTATATTCCTTTTAATTAACCTTTACAGAACGGGAATGTCACTATAGTGGCACTGAAATAATGCCATATTTTGAGGCAAAAAATAATTATATAATGAATTATAAATCTTACTAAAGGAAAAGCTATGAAATTTTAAACAGATTCCCGTACTTTAAAGGTTAAATATATAATAAAATTTAATTTCTTGGTGTTTTTCATCTTTATTACACATTTTCATAGTGCTCGGCAAAATGTGGATACGGCGTTCAAATGCGCAAAGTGTTCTGTGGCACTTTTAGCAACGATATTGTGAAGAAAGTTTCGGACGAGAATTGTGACCCCCAAAAAAAATTTGAAAATATTAAAAATTGCACCGCTGAAGAACCATGTAAAGGCGAATGGTTCGCAGGGCCTTGGAGCAAGGTTTGCTTAACTTTTTAATTATTTCCGCGACAACATGTAACATTCTTATTTTCACGGTTAATTGATACTGCTTTGTTTAAATTTACTATTACAGTTTTGTAAAGCTTGATTATAATTCAGATTTATTAATTTTTTCGAAATGTAATTAACGATGTCATAATATGTTGTAGTGTTCAAAGCCATGTGACGGTGGCGACATGACTCGTAAAGTAATTTGTATGAAGGACAACAAAACCGTACCTGTGAATCAGTGTAATGCCGACGACATCATATTCTCTACTGAAAAATGCAATGATCAACCTTGTGAAGAAGGTAAAAATTAAACTTAAGCTTAAACTTTACATTTTTAAATAAAATAGTTTAATATTTAACATAGATAAAATTAATAATTTTTACACAAAAAGAAAATAATTTTTTAAATAATAATATAGTTAAAAAGATTTATATCAATAACTTTAGAAAGTAAATTAGTTTAATTAACGTATTGATTAAAATTTTTTAATTTATTTATTTCATAGTGTACAATATGTATATACGTCATTAAATGTTATCGCCTTATTGACAAATCTATTAGACTATCTTATTTAGAAAATAAATTATATCGTCGATATTGTCTATTTACTTTGAAAATCTCTTAAATGTGGTTGTCATTTTCATCATTAGAGATCATAAAATATATTAACATTTGCTTCATTATAACGCAGGTTACGCAATTTATTATGACGTAAACCTTTTCATTATAGGCTACGAGCACAAAATATAGAATACGCCTAGAACAGCAGGCGTGACAATAATGAGGTTCGTGGTATTAAATTCAAATGTCTCAGTACTTATTCTAAAGAGCAACACGAACCACCTACCGTGAATAAAATATCACTTATTCTCTGTAGCAAGGAAAATTAAATTTTCGATGTTCTTTCGAAAATTGTTAATGATAAATAGAATGCACGCATAAAATCATCCGATGTTACAAGTTTTCATGTGCATACTTGTAAAAGATTCGTGTTAAGAATTTAAATTGTTAAAGATTTCTGTAAATTTTTTATTTTTTTGGTGAACGCAGGCGTGACATTAATCGACGAGAAACCAGATGAAAAAACTATAGACTCGGAGGAGGAAGAGTGTGAGGAGGAAGAAGAAGATGAACAATATGCTGTTGAATTCAGTCTTCCTGCGGGGGTAAGTAAAATCGAGTCGTACTTAATCAAATATTAAGTACGACTGAGTTACTTCGTAACTTCATTTCTTATTATTTTACCGTTTCAAAAAGTCGTCAGATTCGCAAATCAAATAAACCTTTCCTTACGCGCGGAACAATCTGGTAACACGGGACTCTTTCGATTTTACATCTCGCCGAGAAGAATCGGATAGCTGTAACATTGAAGCGCCTTTTCTCGTTTCAGAAAGTGACAATGGGCAAACTAATAGAGCAAACAGAAGCAACAACTCCGGATTTAATATTTACCGGAAGTGACACTTACGACACTATGTTTAGTGATTCTACGAGAGGCGATATATCACTTTCCGAATTGGGTAGCGGCGAAGGTAGTGGTGACGATAATTTTACCATGTTTGATACTAGCTTATTTACCGGCAGCACTAGCGACATTGGCTCTACCGTTGTCGAAGAGAGCGAAAGTTCAATTAGTGGAATTACGACGGATGGCAAAACCGGCACAACTGAATTCGGAACAGACATAAATGAATCATCGGACATCACCGAAGGAACTGACGTAACGCTCGAAGGATCCGGTACCAGTTTTGAAGGATCCGGTGCATCCACGGACGAATTTACTCAAGAAACTCAAGTCTCAGTATCGGAATTCGATAGTATGTTTCTCACATTATATCGTATTATATTATATTATAGATACTATATTATAGATATTAGTATATTTCCAATATTAATATATTAATTTATTATAGTCTTTGAAATACCGATTATCCAAATTGATGTATGTAAATCATATCGTTAAATCGTAATGTTAAACCATTGTATATTGTTGAGTATATCATTTATAAAATCATTATTGTCTTATGTGCATATATTTGTTAATTTTATGTTGAATCAGGGACAACAGAACAATCAACAGATTATTCCGTTACCATCACCAGCGAATTGACTAGCAATGTAGATATCGAATCAACTGTTAGTAAAAATTCAGAAACAACAATCGAATCCAGTGATACGACAACCGATTCAGATGACATAACAAGCAATACAAACGAATCAACTGATACCGATATCTCTACCACTTCAACAGAAACCACTGAATCCACTGGAACAGATACAACAGATACAGCCGATACTGAAACGACCGATTCGACAGAGAGTGAAACAACAGCAACTACTGAATCTACAGACACGACCGAGTCTACGCAATCTTCACCAAGTACATTTTCAGAATTATCTTCATCAGAAACGGAGATTACAATAACAGAGAAAATAGAAACAACTGCAAGCGAGATTACCACATCTGGTAAGTATATTAAAAATTGTTTATAACCCGAATTTAATATCATATAGAGATCGATATAATTAAAATATTGTATTTTATTGTTTTAAATTTATTTAAATTTAAATAATGTACATGCACAATCTTTTAAATGTATTTTACGAGATTTTTAATATCTTTATACATAAAAATGCTTGAAAGGGACCGCTTATAGATATTCTTTTTAACACGAAAGAAAAATTAAATTAATTTCACTATCAGCAAGTCAAAAGTACAAATTAATTATATTTTGCAGAAACAGCGATGACATCAACAATGATTTCTCAGCAAACAACAGAATTGAAAGTACAAGGAGAGTACGATTTCGGTTCAGAGGAACAGAGTACTGATGCCATAACTACGGTATCAAGTCAAACAGACGAAAGTTACAGTACAACAGTTGATACTAGTACAGAAAACACTATTACTTCTGAGACGAGTTCATCGGATGAGACTGAAACAACTGGTAGCGAAATAACCGAATCGGGAGAGACAACTGAGTCCAGCATTAGCACGGAATCAGCTGAGATAACAGAATCCGGACTAACGTCTGAATCTAGCGATGTTACGACCTCAAGCACAATTGTCGAATCAGACGCAACAGAATCTAGTGAACCTACCATCACAGTTTCTACGGAAACGGAAATTACGGAGACTACCGAGTCAACTATGACGACTGAATCAAGCGAGACAACTGAATCGTTAATTACAACATCGTCTTTTGAAGACACAACAGTATCTGGTGAAACCATTATGACAGAAATTACGTCCTCCACAATCAGTGAAGAAATCGATCTTACCGAAAAGACTCATAGTAAGTAATCTCGAATAGTATAAACAAATATTTTTATTTTTTATATTAATATCAACATAATTTTAGTCACAGAGGTATGGACAACCAGCTTCCCAGATACAACGGCGCACAAACGGCAATGCAAACCAAAAAAGAGCTGCAAAAAAACACCGTTTGGGTGTTGCTACGACAATATCACCGCTGCTCAGGGACCATTTGGTCATGGTTGTCCGATGCCACAAACATGCAACGAGACACGATATGGTTGCTGTTCCGATGGCGTATCACCAGCCATTGGTCCCAAGAACAAGGGTTGTCCAGACTCTCGGTGTAATGAATCACTTTTTGGTTGTTGTCCCGATGGTGTTACTACAGCGCAAGGCAACGATTATGAAGGATGCAAGAAACCATGTAAAGAAACAGAGTTAGTTTTTATTTTTATAAAGTAAATTCTTCTCAAATGTATCATCTTAGTTTTATAATTTAATCGCTTGTCCGTTTAAACGCGTAGATTTGGATGTTGTCCAGATAACGAGACTGCAGCTAGTGGAAAGGATTATTTGGGATGTTGTAATGTAACTGAATTTGGTTGTTGCCCAGATGATATTAAAGTCGCTTCTGGTCCTAACAGCGAAGGTATATATTTTGCCATTTTGCCTTTGTGTCGTAAATTATATCCCTCACATGTAAGAATATATTACAAAATTTGTATGCCTTATTTAGATATTTCTGAAATTGGACCAATTAGTTATATATTAAACGTATTTATTATATGTAATATAAATGTATATTATGCATATTTTCGAATGTTTTAAATAATGATATATATTATGGTAAGGTTGCGAGGAAGAAGTCACTTCTGAAACGGAGATATATGAAATAACAACACAACCTGTTTCACTCGAAGATTGTGCAAACACCACTTACGGTTGCTGTCCTGATGGTATTACCACTGCAACTGGTATCAATTTTGAGGGTTGCGGTGTCATTAATATCGAAAATTGCAGCGCGTCCTACTTTGGATGTTGTTCTGATGGGGTTTTCGCGGGTTAGTTACATAATATGTAATAATAAATTAATTAACACAAATTTTGTAAGAATTATTCATATAGAATTTGTTGAATCGGAAAATATATTACCTATTAATATATTTGGAACATAATACCATTAACTGTGAAATAATATTTTATAATGTTGTGTGTGTGTGTGTGTGTGTGTGTTATTGGTGGTTCCATCATACGTGTTATTAATTGATCAAATAGATAATCAAAACAAATTGGTTAACCATTCTAAACTAGTCTCATTGTAATGCCTCCATCGTCTGTAATTGTTTCTACAGCTCTCGGACCAGACAACTATGGTTGTCGCATGCCATGTCACGACAGTATTTATGGATGCTGCGAGGATGGAATAACGCCAGCTCATGGACCGAACAACGAAGGTTGCTGCTTATCGACACCATACAAGTGCTGTCCGGATAACAGTCTGCCAGCCCGTGGACCAAACTTCTACGGCTGTGGCTGTCAATACACGAGATTCGGTTGTTGCCCGGATAATTCGACGGTAGCGCGTGGACCAAACAACGAGGGTTGTGGCTGTCTATATACACCTTATGGTTGTTGCCCGAATCGATTTACTCCCGCCAGCGGACGCAATTTTGAGGGATGCCCGTGTTACACTTACCAATTTGGATGTTGTCCCGACGGTATTACTATCGCCAAGGGCTCTCATGGTCAAGGTAACTCCACGATCAACATACAAATATGGTACATATATAAAATCCAAATGTTGAGAGTAATTCAAGCATAAGAAGAGCAGAAAATGACGTACATTTTGTAACGCATTGTATAACATTTACAGGTTGTGGATGCGAGAATACGGAATATAAATGTTGTTCAGATGGTAGAACACCTGCTAAAGGACCAAATTTCGCGGGCTGTACATGCGACGCATCACAATATGGATGCTGTCCGGACGGAATTGAGGAAGCTCAAGGCGAGAACTTTGAAAGTTGTATCACAATACCTTCGGTGCCCGGTACCGCATGTGGTTTGAAAAAAGACAGAGGCTCTTGTCGAGATTTTACGGTCAAGTGGTTCTATGATACTGACTACGGTGGTTGTTCAAGATTTTGGTACGGAGGTTGCGAGGGTAACGAAAATCGATTCAAAACACAGGAAGAATGTAAAGAAGTTTGCGTTCAACCAAAAGGAAAAGGTAACTCTAAATATAATATTTTACACATAATGTGTAATATACATATAATTAAGTGTTATATATATATGTATATATTGCGTTTCTTTGTAATATAAGATTAGAATTAAATATATATAATATTTTTCACCTTATAGAATTTAGATTTGAAACCAATTCTATACACGACTCAATTACATCTATTTAAATTTTAAAACATCAAAATTCTAGACTCAACATTCAAACAAATCATTGGATTTATTTTACAGCTGCTTGCTTTTTACCAAAAATCTCTGGTCCTTGCGAAGGATATCATCCAACGTGGTATTATGATGCCGGCAGAAAGCAATGCGGTCAATTCGTCTATGGTGGTTGCCTCGGCAATTCCAACAAGTTTAAAACAAGAGAAGAGTGCGAAGAACTTTGTGTCACACCGAACGACATCGGTAAGCAATGATTAATAATATATAATATATACATATTATATATATATATATATATCTTTATTTAATTTAATTTACCTTCCCGTATAAATACGTCTTTCAAAAAATCTTACACATTACACACTGAATTTAATCGAATAATAAATAAAATATATATTGCACTTGAAAAAATTCATGAACCAACCAAACTGACAGTTGTAAGTTTCTCATTTAAACTTCACCTACAGATCCTTGCGATCAGCCGAAAGAAGCAGGTCCTTGCGCAGGCAATTTCACAAAATGGTACTTCAATCGAGAATCGCAAACTTGCGAACAGTTCGTATACGGTGGTTGTAAAGCGAATGACAACAACTTTCCGACAGAAATTGCTTGCCACCAACAATGCTTACAGCCAGGTCGAAGGAAAGGTTCGTTTTATTTATATATTGTTATCGCTTTTTATAAGGCTTTTTTAAATTTTGTGTATTTTACATAAATTACAAAAATTATCTATGTGACATTTGTCTAAAAATATTTTTTTAAATTACTTTAATCAGTATCTGTTATTTATAATGAATCTGGCTATCGATGAGATATTATATGATTATTATTCTTTTAAAATTGATTTCAAGTTTGAAAATTAATGTTTTTATCATTTATATGAAATGTTAGTGCTGATATTTTTATCGATTTAATATTTGTGACAATAATGACTAGAGCCCAGATTAAAGTTCTGAGATCGCATCGACCGTAGCTAGCTCTTCTCACTACATCTCCTAAGCGCCATCGCTTTATCGTTCGCCATGGCTTTGGGCGAGTCAATGAGAATCGTGAGGAACGAGCTACGGTCGACTCGAATCAGTACGTCGCTCACGCGTTAGTCGGCGGATAATCCGGGCTCTAATAATGACTATCGACTTTATTAAATTTTCTAATCTAATAAGTTAAATCTATTGTATAAATCTGATTAATAATATATAGGGCGTTCTCTGTTAAATCGGCCACCCCCTGCCCATTTCAATTTTTGAGATAAAATTCTTTAAAAAGGTTTAAAATTTTCCTTGAAATGTCTATTTTTCGATGCTGTATGGCATTTTTGAAAATTCAAAATGAACCCAAAATGGCGACTGGAATGAAAAAGACATTGGAAAAATTAATGATATCGTGAATAAACGTGCACGATGTAATGTAGAGATCCGTGTGCGTGCGTGCGTGCGTACGCGTGTCAAAACGAATTATATTGAAATCAATATCCTTCTTCAACACGATATCCAGTGGTTATCAAGACATTTGCGTACAAAATTCTAAATTATAATTCGATCATTCTCTTCTCGAGCTGCTCAGCAATTGTTCCGCAAATTCTTCAGAATCATGGATTTATATAATAATTGCAGGCGAAAATAAAGTATTAATCAAAAGGTATTCCAATGATATAAATGGAAAACTATGGTAGTTACGGGGAAAAAAGTAAAGGATAAAAAATTAATATGCCCCTTAATATTGCATTTTCTCATTTTTACCAACATGAGAAAATATGGTATTAAAAAATCCCGAAAAATTCTAAACAAATTCTTAAAACTCTATGAGAAAAAAATAAACAATTTTGGTCTCTTGCCGGTTTTCTGTAAAATTGATAGTATTTGAGTAAAAAATGATTGAAGACCAATTTTCAGCAATTTTTAGCAATTAATATCTTGTTAACTATTGCGAAAATTGCAAAATGGTAGAGGATTTTTCTTCTCAGCTTAGTTCATTCTGCCCCTATGCGAAAGATTTATCACTATTTTTGAAACACCCTATATATTTGAATATTGAATATAAAAATTTATCAAAATTATAAAGAATCATTTTATATAATATAAAAGAAATTTATGAGATAAAATTTAAATAAAATTAATAATAGGAACTTAATATTTACAATAATATAATATGGTATTTACATTTTTGACTGAAAAGTATATAATATATAATAAAAGCACACTATTGGATTATTTAGCAGATAAGTGAAACATAAGTTTATCAATAATGAATAATACTTTTGTAAGTATGTTGGGCTTATTCAAAATTCGTTTGCCACCGGTATTACTTCTAATCGTTTCTCTAGTCGTTCTTCATCGACTTGATTGCATAGATGGACGAACTTTTACAGTAAAACTGTCTGATGTATGCACCTTGAAGAGAGATCCCGGACCCTGTCCGGGTTCGGCATTACGCTGGTATTACGATATCGAACGTGTCACTTGTAGCCAATTTGTTTACGGTGGTTGTAAAGGCAATGCCAATAGATTCCGTACTCTTGCTGCCTGCCAGCAGCGTTGTCCTTCACAAGGTATAGACAGCAATGAAAAAAGAGCTTGCTTCGTGGTAACATCATGCACAGTGACAAGAAAATTCAGTACTTTTGCTCAATTTTGAGAAAGCGTGTTATTTTCTTCCTTTTTTTTTAACAAATTTAGCTCTTAGGTGATGGTAACTGAAAGTAGTATTTAATGCAAAGCTGACTATGGATGCATTCACTACGACCACTCACTGAACGGTCTCTTGTACCTGTTTGGCCTATATTTTTAGATCTAGGAATATACCAATCATATATGCAAGAACTCACTGAGCGCTCAGTGAGCGGTTGTAGTACTGACTGCACCTAATGAGTCGTTATCAGCTATCACATGTCGGCAGCACAATATGAGACTATATAATAACACAATTACATGATTCGCAATCACGCGTTAGCTTTCACACAGTTTTTGATCTGTATACACGCTTTTACTTGCTCGTAATTTCGCCCAGCACAATATAAAAATATAAATTCTTTAATCTTTCTTACAATAGGATTAACGTAAAATATTATACTGCATTTTATATATTTAATGTTAAAATTAAAATCTTTTCGCAACACTGGATTAAACACTTGATAAACCTGATTGTAGTCAATTAAGAGAGAATTGTAATATTTTATAAATTATTTATATACTTATTATATTTTATTTTACAAATTTTTAATTATATTATAATATAATAATTTAATTATATTATAATATAATAATTTTATGAAGAACATATACTCTGTTTGTATGTGTTTAAGACGCGCACGTGCGCGCGTATGCATATGTGTGTACATACATTATGATATTTATGATCTCTAGCATTAATATATGGCAGTGACAGAATAGAAATTAGAAAATTTGGGTTCTTACAAACTATTTACTTAAATTGAGTGCATATTCATAGCTGTTAAGTAGCTGCTGAGCAATCTAGCTAACAGTAGGAATAAGAATTTTTTAACTAACGACAGGTACAATGAAATAGCTGGAATTGGAATAGGATTGATTAATGTTTTATCTAACTCTGCATGACATAATAATTAATACGATTAACAGATATTTGCACGTTGCCGCGGGCGGAGGGTACATGCATAGAGAAGCAATCTCGATGGTATTTTGATCAATCGGAGAATCGCTGCATGCCATTCTATTACACTGGCTGTAATGGCAATAAAAATAATTTTGAATCTAGAGATGCATGCGAGTCTGATTGTCCGCCTAAAATTGGTAAGATTTTATTTCCCTTAATATTTATGTCCCTCCCCCCTCCCTCCTCTCTCTCACTCTCTTTCCAACACTTTTTCTATTCCAAATGTTATTATATTTTAAAATATTATAAAAGCGCTTATTCTTTCCGCATTTTTATTATATTAACACTACAAACTCTTGTATACAATCGAAAAAAAGTTTAATTTAATTTAATTATAAATTAATTGAAAAAAGTTTATATTTAGTTATTTATGATAGGGGAGAGTGATCTAAATCGGATCGTGTTCCAAATAGGACCTTTTTAATTAAAATGAATACGGTTAAGCAGATTTGCGTACTATTTATAATGTAAAGTCTTTATAAGACACCGAATATGTGATAGCAGTTTGACAGTTCTCTCTCTCTCTATCAATAACATTCATAAAATAACATTCGCAAATATGTATTTTCAGCCACCGTGCAAAAAATTTTTTAAAAAAGAAAATCTTTGTAAATCATTATTTAAAAGATGTCAAAAATTTGAAAAGTAATTGAGATTTAAGATAATTAAAGAGTGTAGAATTCAAAAATATCAAGCATCTTGTGATCACTTTTGTGGTTTATTGTAAAATTTGTTCCGAAGTTCTAAAGGACCCGTGTCCAAATCGGACAATACAGTGAATAACTTATAGGCCTGGTTGTAGTACTGGTGATCAGCTGACCAGATCTGGTCCAAGCAATTAAATCAGTAAAATATTATGAATCATCATACTCGAATTAGTTGAGTTTTATTGATTTCAATTCTAATAATATAAACAGTCAGTAATTTCTTTTTCCGAAAAAATTTTTATCTTTGACTGTCAAATTGCTCGTTTTTACTCAATACTAAGAAAAATACATTAAAATATTTTAAAATTCTATCTAAAAATTCATAAAAATAGAAGTTTCCGATTCAAACCAGGGGATGGTCCGATTTGGAACCAATGGTTCCAAATTGGATCGGCAAAAGCGTTTTTACATTTTCCATTATAGTTCAATATAGGTGAGAGATATGTCAAAATAGTCTGAAGCAAAAATGAAGGGAATTAAATGATCTTTCCAATGGCACCCTCGATTTTACGATCAGACTTTATTTACGCCTCATAGAGAGGAAAAATTGCAAATAGGTCCGATTTAAACCACTTTCCCCTATGTAATATTATATTACATGTAGCACACATTGCAACTTGTTCAATATATAGAAATTATACAGAAAAATAAAATATAATTACTTGTGTCAATTTTCTCTTTCTGTCTATTCTTCTAACATTCTGTAATACAAAAATTTATATCATAACTTTCAAAATTTATCACTATATTAATTAACACATAATATTGTTAAAAATACTAATAAAGAAAGTAAGATTTCTTAATAATCTTTCTTTATACGATCTCTATCAGTTAGAAAACTTTTTAGCAAGCAATAACATATATAGTATGTAGTACAATTTTTAAATTCATGTTGAATACAGAGCAAGATATCTGTCTCCTACCCGCTCTTCTGGGAGAATGCCATAACTACACTCAACGATGGTACTACGATTCCTATGAGCAACACTGTCGACAGTTCTATTACGGTGGATGCGGCGGGAATGAGAATAATTTCATAACCGAACATGACTGCATCAATAGGTGTGTAGCAGTAATCACCACTCCGCCTCCACCAGGACAAGTCGAGTTTCAGCCAGGTAACGTTTTTAACAACTTGAAAAATTGTTCAAAAGTAACAACATCACTATTTATCTAGTATCACATGTTCTAGAATTCTGCTTTTTACTCGACGAACATGGTCCCTGCTCCGAAAATCAAGTAAAATGGTTTTACGATAGTCGTGATGGTGTTTGCAAACAATTCCGATACGGCGGCTGTCAGAGTAACGGCAATAATTTCAATACTCGCGAAGAGTGCGAATATCGCTGCGGAGAAGTTCAAGGTACATAAGCTGTATATAAAAACATAAAAAGCTGTAAAATAAGAGAATGTATAGGTACATGAAAGAATAAAAGTTCCAAAAATTATACTTGTTATAAAAATGATCGAAACTTAGAGCATGTAAAATGAAATTATTTAATTACAGAAAAAAAATTATTTAATACTTTGATTTTATTTCCATATTCCAAAAAACTCAGAAAGTATTGCAACTATCCAAAGAAAATTACAAAAATTTCAGATCCTTGCACCCTACCAGAAGTGATCGGTCCTTGTGACGGTTTCGTAAAGCAATTCTACTATGACAAGCGCACTGATTCTTGCTACGAGTTCGAGTATAGCGGCTGTCAAGGCAACAAAAATCGCTTCCAGGATAGGGAATCTTGCGAGAAAAAATGTAGACAGCAAACGGCTGCGATTACTCCACCGGAGATTACTCCAACATCAGCCACAATAACTCCGCCGACTGAAGAACCAAAGAGTACGATTTGCTTGGCGCCAGTCGATTCTGGCGAGTGTAGCGACAGTATCACCGCGTATTACTACGATGCCCAGCATCAGATATGTCAGGCGTTTATTTATGGCGGATGTGGTGGAAATGCTAATAGATTTCAAACCGAAGAACAATGCGAGCGACTCTGCGGAAGATTTCACAGACAAGGTTATATAACGAACTCTAGTATAATAATAATTTACGTTGTTTTCTTGCCACTTTGTGATAAAATCTACACACACATAGGCATCAAATAAACTATTAAATCACATTAATTGAAAAATCAAATCCTAAAGATTTAACAAACTATAGAATCGAAGCCTTACACGGTCTAGCTGGATCTTAATGCTTGTATGATTCTTATGTGAATTTATATACTACGT
>NW_017296669.1:130720-133418 GCF_001594075.2 Trachymyrmex cornetzi | reverse complement strand
TAAAACTATTAGTTTAGGAATGGTCTATATTTTTTTTTAACCTTTTTACTATACTTTTCACTAAATTTCTTTAAAACAATTATTTAATATAATTTATTTAATATAATTATTTAATATAATTTAATATATTATTATAATATTTTAATTTAATATAATTATGCTCTTTATTGTTTTCTAAAATTAATATAATTAAAATGAGATTTATTAGATTAATTAAATATTCTCTTTTTAGATATGTGTAATCTCGCTATGGACTCCGGCCCATGCAGAGGTACTTTCCCTAAATATTATTATGAACCAGGTTTACGTGCCTGCCGTGAATTTATTTACGGTGGATGCGACGGCAACGCTAACAGGTTCAGTACAATTTCTGAATGCGAGTCTATTTGCATACACCATGAAGAGCCTGTACCTCCCGGAAATGACACCAGCGTTTTAAATTTATGTGCGTATATTTTTATCATTATCACTTTATTTGTTTCCTCCCAAACAATACTTTCAAGCTGTTAACTTTCGTAATCATATTTTTGTAGAATTTTTATACTACTTTAAAATAGATAGATTGTATAACAGTGTTTATGATAATGATACAGCAATTTGTAAAGAACCAGTTGATAGTGGATCTTGTACGTCCGGTGCTACAAAACGATTCTATTTCGACGAGGAACATCAAACGTGTCGGGCATTTATTTATACCGGATGTGGTGGCAATCGCAACAGATTCAAGACTTTCGAATCTTGCATTAACACTTGCCTTAGGAGTAAGTTTAGGATAAAAGATCGTTAATGAGTTTATTACTCTCTTTTTATTATTGCAGATATTGCCACTCAGCTATGCTACAGTGTACAGCAATTGCTTTTTATAAACGTACATGTTTTCATACGATTTCCATTTCCTTATATATTTCTATATGTTTAAAGACTTTTCTTGCTTTTTCGGCAATTTTGTTTACGCGATATTTTGTTTTCTCTATTTTCAATCCTTTGATTAACATACGATTAAAAACGTATTTGTATCATTTTAAATATATATATTAAAAATTTAGATATTTAAAAATTCTTCTGTTATAATTAAATTTACAATCAGACATAAACGTGGATGAGATAAAATTATATATGTATAAAATTTTTCTTCTTCAAAATACAATCGCAAATAAAACATAATAGCTTTAATAATTTTTACGTATCTGATGACATTCAACGCAACTCGACATAAAATTGAAAATATAGAAAGTTATTTTAAGTATACGAAAATTTGAAGTATATTTCACCGCTTATATTTCTGTCCTTCACTGGATGCTAATTGTACTTCTATGCCGCAAATGTATCGATAGCTTTTATTTCTTCCCTTATATTAAAATTACGCTCGCAGCTCGAGAAGATAAAATTTTTCAGTAATTTTTCTTACAATTACAGCGAGTAATGAAATTGATGTGGATTCAAAAGATACGAAAGATCAATGCGCGGAGGCCAAGGAAGAGTGTAATATTATCCGTTGTCCATACGGTAAAGAACAGTACGTGGATTCGCAGGATTGCGAACGCTGTCGTTGTGTCGATCCTTGTAGAACAAAGATCTGTCCTGAGAGTACTCGATGCGCCATTACGCTAGTCGCTACGCAAGATGGCACGGAATACAAAGGCGTTTGTCAGTCGAGTAAGCAACTTTTATCTTAGAATTTTTATTTTATTTCTACATTTTTTGTCATGTTAATTCTTGAATAATTCTTTATACGATCATATAAATTAGCAACAATCGTAATATTTATATACGTCTAAGAAAAAATTTTATTTGTGCACAAGTGACATGTAGACAACGGCGCATGTTAAATAATTAACTTTCTTAATAATGAGAGAGAGAGAGAGAAAGAATGAAAGACAGTTAAATTGTTATTATCACTCTTATATAGAGAAGTATACTTTTAAAAAAAATACACTTTTGTGTTAAACTTAGTCATCTCCCTATGAATTTGTCTGTAAATAAATAAGTATATTATATATATATACATATATATATATGTGTGTGTGTGTATATGTATACATTGCAGTCGTTAAACCTGGTCGTTGCCCAAAAGTATCCAACAGCACAAGATGTGAACAAGAATGTGTCACGGATGCGGACTGTCCTGGAGAATGGAAATGCTGTAACAGTGGTTGCGGCACATCCTGTCTGGAACCTGCACCAGAAGAAGTTTCGACGACATCACGACCTACTGTTATCCCGCCACAATATGGTGGTGAACCTGCGATGATTCAACAACCCGAAGAACCTCATGTCAGCGCGCAAGAAGGTGGCTATATTACATTGAAATGTGTCGCACTAGGAACTCCCAGACCACTCATCACATGGAGAAAGGATACTACATTGGTAAATTATGTTACTGTATATTTCAAATGCGCGAAACAAATAGTTTATCCCTTAGCGGCCACACCTCAGCCCGGCCACATCGCGGCCACACCGGGGTACATACTCACCCCACGCTAAAAAAATTAGTTGTACAAGATATATGAGTATTTTAAGATTTCTAATCAATTGTTTCATGTTTGTTGAACAGTTCTTCAACATTTCTAATGATTTATATTAGTCAATTTATAAATGGCGCTCTAAAAATTGGTCATATATGTGAAGATTCGGCAAAAATGACTTTTTTCAGAAAAAAATTCATTACTCCGCCATTTTTCAATATTAAGGGCTAAAA
>NW_017296669.1:97504-130285 GCF_001594075.2 Trachymyrmex cornetzi | reverse complement strand
AATGGAGTCACATCTCACACGTGTCTACTAGTGACAGATGTCGATACTTGTATCAATTTCAAATGTTTTAGACCTCTAATTTCACTTTTCCTAAGCCTGGGGTACAAAGTCACCCCGTGTGGCCGCTAAGGGTTATATTCGAGAAAAATATGACAAATACATAATCATAATAGAACAACTATTTCTCATAATCTTCTGAAGAATTTAAAAATATTTTCTGAATATCGGTTTTAGATTGGGCCTTCAGAGAAAAGACGGCGTATACTACTCGATGGATCTCTTCAGATCATTAATTTATATACTTACGATCGAGGTACTTATGTATGTACCGCTGATAATGGTTTAGGGCCACCGGTAAGAGCGGAGTATCAATTAGACGTCACAGGTACATAGAAAATCCATTTATTTCACAAAGAGTGAGTTTTGCTCAATATTAACTTTCGGTAGAATATCATTGCTCAACTTTGGCATTTTGGCACTACTTTTTGTTATAAATGTCTTATGAAATGCATTTGAATATTAGAATAACATAAATTTTTCTATTTTCATTTAATACTAATATCAAATACGTTTACTGAGATGTCGATGAATTTACGTTTTAGAGAAATGCATTTGGGCTGGCATGAAATGAAATGAATTTAATATAACGTCACATGTATTAGTTATAAATTGGATATCAATTAATTTGTGATTTTCGTGGTGATGGTGCAATTAACATTTCTAAGCATCGTGCATGCCTCTTTTCTTGCATTCTTTAGAACCAAATAAACTTCCCGTCGCTATCATTGGAGAGCCCGATTCTCGTATAACGGTGACGATGAACTCGCCGATAACTCTGCATTGTTATGCCATGGGATGGCCGAGGCCACTTGTCACTTGGTGGCGTGGCGACCAAATGTTACCTCTATTTTCGGATAATTACGAGCAAGACACCGATTATACTCTCTTGATACGCTCGGTAACTCTAACCAGCCTCGGCATTTACACTTGCCAGGCGTTTAATGGCATCGGTACACCGGCCTCTTGGTCGACAACCTTGCAAGCAGTCGGACCTGTCTACAATGTTAAATCTGAACACGAAGAGTACACCAAGTATCTTGTCCAACCACCGAAGAGACCCACTACCGAAAAACCACAGTATCCTTACAGGCCTACCAGAACACAGTCTCCAGAACATCAAACTTATGCTCCCGTCTATTCCTCGAAACCACCTCACATCCCTCGTGTTATTCCTCTTGAAATCACTACCACTGAGCCCAGTAGCGTCAAGTTCAAAGGTGAGACTAAGTGATGGCTGATACTTATCAGCGTCCAGCTACATTACACCAACGATTGTGATTAAATTAATTTGTTGCTTCTCTCTCAGAAATTTGTTGTTTTAGACTTCCCGTAAAGTTTTCACGTGCATGGATGAAAGACTTATTTTTCATTGTATCTTTCAAAAACAATTTCTCCAAAATGTCCTATTTCGCGCTACTGTTCACAATAACGATATGTAATTGAATTCGTCTTGATTAATTTCGTTTTCCTGCATGCACGCCTAATATGAAAATTTATATTGCATTGTATTACAAGGCTGAAGCTGCGTTAAGACAACTCTTGCTTATTGGCTATTTCACGTGTATTCTAAAAATTTAATATGATTAACAAAATATCTCTCTGTCATTACAAGGAAATGAAAACGATCGATGTAAGTGTATTCCACACAAAGGAAGACTTTATACATTCTCTTATATTGAGAAAAAATAATTTCTTAATTTCTTAATATTTATTGAATAAAGTTTTTATCGCTTTGAGAATATTAATAAATCTTATTTCTCAATCAACACAGTGCCGGTCAAAGTCAATGTATCGGCAGGACAATCACAATTCCCTGAAGGCAGTGACATAAGCATCGCTTGCAATGTCGATGGTTATCCGATTCCACGTGTACTCTGGTATAAGGACGACGAACTTATTCAAACCAACAATCGACTAAAGATTTCTGGTAAAATCACACAAGTCCTAATATCGATACGTTTTTATAAAAAGCAACTGTTTTCAAAAATACCAGACGATTTGCAGGTCCTGGGTATCAATCATGAAACTTTTTTCCTAGGATGAAAAGTGAAAAGTGAAAAATTTCTCCATTAACTTCAATGGTTAAAATTTTCACTTTTCACTTTCCATCCTAGGGATAAAGTTTCATGATTGATACTCTGATGAAATAAACAGCAAGGTTGGCATTAGCGCATGGATGAAAACACGGCGATAATCCGCAAACCTTCTGGTACCTTTGAAGATCTAAAAGTACCCGTGAAAATCTAAAAAGCGTTATAAAGCAATTGTTTCTTTGCAAATATATTACAGATTAAATTTTTTTCTCTATAATAATAGTAATAGAATGAATGTGATAATAATATAAATTATATATATTATATATTTTTATTTGTGTGTGTGTGTGTGTGTGTGTGCAGAACTCAATCGACTTATCATTAGCGATGCAAATCGGGAGGACTCTGGCCGATATCGATGCGAAGCAGCCAATGAATTCTCTTCGGATTCTGATAATGTTGATATACGCGTAGCTGGTGAGAGACTATGATTCATATCAATATATACATATTTTCTTTATATATATCCCTTCATGCAAACAATATACGTTTCATTAATATAATTGATTTTTTTCAGGTATCTTTATTCATCCCCATTGCCAGGATAACACGTTTTTCGCCAATTGCGAACTTATTGTTGCAGCCAAGTATTGTACACACAAGTACTATGCAAAGTTTTGCTGCCGATCATGCACAGAGGCCGGCCAGTTACCAGCGAGAGAACCTCATATCGATAATTCGAGAAGAAGAAGGAGATTTATTCCGCGAATGCTTGTATAAGACACCAAATTGACTTTTTGATATTTCCGATACACGTGATAGCACGTAGACAAATACTAACATAAATATCGATTCTGGATCGTAGCCGGTGGGATTCGCAATAGAAAAAAATGAGAGAGAAATTGCGCGTACCTGCTCTTATCGGACGTGCCGGATAATCGATTTATTAAATCACTGCCAAAGCCTTAGAGCGTTTATACATCGGTATAATATGTATACGATATATGTGTATGTATACATATATATATATATATTCTTATCTAAAACGTGCAAAACTGACATCACGCGATTCGGCCTGCGCGATCTTGTTCTTCGACGTTTATCCATGTATATACGATCTGATGCTGAATCCTAGTCCGATGAAGCCATATTAGGCGGGGTAATTAACTACTTGTTCTTAAGAGATAAGTAGAAACGTCGCAATCGCGCATACTTTCCAGATGACATCCTATGTTGTCAAAGTAACCAATGTCGACTGCAGACAAGCGCGTAATTTTGCGGATCGTATTATAGAATATGCAGGAAATACTGTTTTCAAATAGTATTCTTTTAAATTTAATATATATTTTGTGTAATAACTATATTTCAGGTTAATTGTCGAATATTTATGATAACTCACAGCAGCGCAATAACGTGTAATTCTTGAGAAATTTCTTTTTTGAAATCAACAGCAAAATTTCGACAATTCCTGCACAAATCTTGAAAATACAATCTGAAGAGTGTTTATTCATGTGAGACGATATATCATTCCTTTCCACGCAGCATAGAGTTAGTGCGCACGCTACAATGAAACGATACACAAAAAATAAAGTTTACTTGCATAAAACATTGTGTAACAATAAGTTGAGTGAAGTTTTTCATTGGACACATTATACTGCGTAATTAAAAAAGGAACCTGTATCTATATTTGTATTAATATGTGTATGCACTCACATTATGTTGTATAATATAAATAGTTTATTATGTAATATGTCATTTATAATAATATTTTATTATTCAGTTCTTACACTCGCATATGTATTATCACATAACGCGACTCCAAGTTATTCTCATTATCTTTCATTACCACACACACACGCGCGCACACGCGCGCGCACGTTATGCATATACATACATGTACGTATGCACCATTTTTTTGCATACCTCACTAGCAAACGTTAGTAGTAAATGGGTGCTTTCCAATTGTTTAATGGATCTTTAACATAGCGTATACAGGAATGCATAAAATCCCTATAGGCGCATAATATTATTTAATATTTTAAGCATATTTTTAAAATATTAAATTGTGATTAAATATTCTGAGAATATGCTTAAAATATTAAATAATATTATGCGCCTATAGAAGTGTAGCATATTATGCACGATTCAATTAAAACAGAATGTATACATTGTGCACGATTTCGATCTGTTTCGGATAGAATTAGATTAAATGTAGCTTTTTCCACCTGTATTGAATGAAAAAAGTATAAGTATCGGCCACTCAACGTCCTCCAATCTCATTTATAGCCGCGCGGGTTAGTGACATATAATATAATTGTCACTAGAAAACACAGCTTACATAGGCCCTGTTCGCGTTGCGTGAAATCCCCAAATATTTTTGCACTTAAAATGAGATAGATACATATTTTGCCTTGAAAAGAGAGAAAGCGAAGATGTCGAGCGCCAAAAGTGCAAGCAACGCGAACAGATCTATAGCCGACTAGTAGCCTTCAGGCTGAGTACAAATGTGTAGTGTTATATCGACGATTATGGCAATCGGAATGCAAAACTTATGTCGCCATGCGCATGAAAGTGTCGAGTAATTTTACAATTGAAAAGCACCCAATGTGTCTATTGAAGATAATGACGAAACAGAACTTTAAAATTTGTATTTAGTTGAGAATTTTAATTTTTAAATTTTTGTTATTTTCTTCAAAGATAGAATGAAAGAGAAAGACATTTTTTAGATGGACATGTAGCTTTGATTTAATGTACATTTAAGAGTTTACTCTCTCCGAAAGCAATTTGAATTATATGTAATGAAATGTTTCCCCACAGTGACTTGAGAACTTGAGATTGACTGTAAATGCCCATTTGAAATCAGGGTTGATAAGAGATAACTTTTTTTAAGAATAAAACATTCTGTTTTTTTTTTCAAACATGTTTTTAATGCTTCAACATGCTTTAAATAGTATTTAAAAAAACATGTTAAAAACATCGATTAAGCAAGTTTTAAACAGCTTAAAACATGTTTAAAACATGATTTTTACCAACCCTATTTGAAACTTTATTATCCATACTGAAAGTAAAATTATATTTAAACATGAGCCATACAGCACAGATCCCACAGGACGTTCTAATGTTGCCACAAAATGTTGTTATGTTGTCCTCTAAATATCCTAAGAATGTTCCCAGAATGCCTAATTGGATAAAGTATATTGTGTAGTATCAATTTTAATATCGACATAACTTTGCGCTCAATTTGCAATGTTCTTAAATTGTGCATAGCATTACATCTTTTACTTGCATAATACATGTACAGTCAATCTTCTACTTTATCTAATAATCAGCTATTGCATTCGAATGCATATTTGTTGCATGTAACGTTTGTTCCTGAAACATTTTAATCGTAACTATTATAATTACATACTGTTTACTATCTTCATATGTCAAACAATCATTACTCATAATGTAGATCATTGAAATACCGATTGTAAAATTGACGATGATAAAGGTAAATGGGAAAAGAAAAGGCAAATCAAAACATTTATACACGCATCGTAAATGTAAGTCATGAGTCGAGATTGTTACCGATCAGAATCAATATAGGTATTGTAAATCCTTAGACCAACTCCTGAGTATTCCATACTTGCACCAGTTCAGTCGTAGTAAAACACAGTGCCTTATTAGATAACCTTTAAAACGATTGGGAAAAGAGTGCTGAATATACACGATGTCTCATTAGTGTAAATAGCTGTCACATATACCTTCGTATTTCTTTCCAAGATAATGTTTGATTGTAGCATAATAAAACAAAATATAGAGATTAAATTCATTTAGAAGACATTCATCCAACATATTCGCTAACAAGAATATAGTATCGATGAAGATATTAAGTACTCTTCTCCTCTGTGCTCTCCTTTAGATACGATCAAAAGATATGTAATACCGTTATAGCGAAAAGTGTCACTTAGTGTACCGTTCCATTTAATTCGATAAAGCGATTTTAGTAATTATATTTAAGCAGTCGATGTTGATCAGCTGTTTCCGTAGATTTGGAATTAATTACGAATAAAAAACGAAAACGCGCGAAAAGGTAATTGCGTGAAAAATCGTAATAAGCATATCCTATATACTAGACGTAGGTACATTAATATCAGCTGTAGTGGGATTCTCTAACGTTTTAGGCCCAGTTTCACAATTCATTCTTAACTAGTTTCTTATCTTTTTTCCAATTATAAAATTGGAAAGAGTCAATGAATAAGTTGAACCTCGGTTATGACGAGTTAACCGTCAGTTGTGGAACTGGGCCTTAGCGATGATTATCACTATCGTTAACTAGCGATAGCCAAGGCAAGGACAATCCTGGAAAAAAGCTCGGTTGTCATTGGTTGTCGCTAGTTAGCGATCGTCGATATAAGACGTCAGAGAATCCCGTCGCTTGCGCTGTGTGTATTAATGCGACCTATTGTAAATAATTATTTACATCATACGATTCGAGACGTTGTAACCTTCGAATATGCTCCGTATTTTACATGTAGATATATCATTTTCATACACCGTTGATCTATCGTTAATTCCACATTATCCAATTACGTATAATACTACGAAAACGTGACATATATTTGTACAGTAACTACCAATCTCCGTAGGTGCATTTAGTTACGATCATAAACTTAATTATATTATTGGAACTGCGATTCTCACGACTTCGCGCTGAAACTTATCTCGCGTGTAACAATATTGGCTGATTGTTCGATCATGGCGGAATTCCGTCATGGCTATCGATAATGATCCACTGTTTTCCTTAACATATCGTATAAAGTGTCACTCATTTTCTATCTCAATCTTGCAATTTTGGTGATATTTCATTATGATCGATATCATAAATTTCGACATAAAACTTTTGACCTTTTTGTACAAGAATTTATCAAGAAAAAAATAACCATGATTTATACCTCTCGTACATTACATCCAGATAGAAGTATATATAGATTCATCACACAGTAAAATCTTAGCGAATGTAATTGTAATTATAGATATTGGATGTAATGATTAACACACACACGTGTATGCATATACATACATATACATATATATATATATAATTTTAAAATAAAAATAAGTATAAGTATAGGAGAGAATATCATTATCTTATACAATTATTGTATGGACAATAATATTATATATAAGGTCTTTAAATATATGCGATTACTGTCAGAATGATTATTATTTTACGGTAACAAAAAACCAATCAACGAGATCATTTATATGAAACAAATTTTTCTTCTAATTATTAGCGATAATGGTCTCTTGGTAAAATCAATTACTATGAGTAATTTTATATATTAGTAACATAAAGAATTACTAATCCAAGATTTTAAAGTACTTATTCTGAATCAAACAGTAATTAACACATACCTATACATATATAAAATTAAATTTTCGTTGATGCATTGCTTAAATTCGGCACGCGACCAGGACGCATCAAAAAACGCTTGTGCTGTTCCTCAGCTCTGACAGTTTTTTCTATACGTTCCGTGGCGATACGTTCAATCTCTGCGAATAGCTCGCTGTGTACGTCTATGCAATGACGAAAGTCTTTACGATCTAATCGATACACCTCACAGACTTCGATTGCGACAACACTAGCTACTCTTCGCTGATCCGCCACTAAGAGTGCGACTTCGCCGAAATGGGCACCGTCATTCAAATGACACATCTCGAAATAACAAAGAGTAAATTTCTTTTTCGCAATATAAATGCGAACCCAATATATTGAATATTTTAAAAAACTAACTTCCTTTCCAGTTGGCGTTAAAACCGCAACAGTCCCCGAGGATAAAAAGAACATACAATCGCCCTGAGTACCAGCTTTAATAATTACGTCATTTGGCAAATATAACTCAAATTTTAAGTGCTTCACTATTGACTGCAGAACATTTCTTGGTAAATTCTTAAAAATTTCCACGTTTTCGATTAATCGTCGACAAGACTGAAGCGCAATCTCTTCTCGTAATGGTTCTGCAAAAAATTCAAAGGGTCTTTCACTCTTGCGAGTCACAGTGCGAATCTTAGCAAGTCGGCGCGTTTAAGAAACGAGTCAGCGCGAATCGACGAGCGCAAATAACAAAAATAGTGCAAGGAATCAGTAGAGGCCAGTGAAAATAAGAAGTGAATCAAACCGAGTCAGCGAGAGTCGAGCAACGATGTTTGTTTGATTCGGGAGTGAAAGACCACTCGAAAAAAATCCAAATTTAATTTCAATAGTTACTATCTTGCTAAAAATTTTATATTCTATCATGTGTTCTCCATCTTATTCTTTTCCTCTCTATATAATATTTTATTAACCTGTCAAATCTGATAAAATTCGTTTACTGCGAAAATAGGTATTTTTGAAACGATAATGATAATAAGCTAAGAGACGTTTCTTCATATGTGGTAATAATTGTTTTTGTCTTGTGTATGCTTTGACTTGATCTATCAACTCTTGAAATTTTGATTCGGATGATTTTCTTTCAGCTTTGGTACGAAGAAACATAACTGAAAGACACAGCAACATGTTTGATAATCCAAAAAAAATATTTAATAATGCATAACTTCTAGTAAAGATGTGTAGATATTACACAATATCTTACTCAACATATAGCATACAATAATTTTGCCGATAATCATAAGAATGCTATTGAAAATGATAGGGCCATCTGTCTCTGGTATGAATAGACCGTAGCCACTTGATAATATATTTTCCAATACAATAAATGCAGCGTTCTTGAACCTAAACTTGAGACTGCTGTCTTCCAGTTTCATCATCCAACAATTCTCGCATTCCTTTTGACACACGTTATATTTTATAAATACATTTTAATAAATGCATCTTTAAAAACTTATAATTTAAAATAATTTAAAAAATAATAAAATATAAAAATATAAAAACGTAGAAATGTTAGCGTAGATCATTATTGTAAACGTGGCTTACTGTCGGTGGAATGTTTACAAAGTACATCAGTAAAATTGGTATTAAGTAACACAAACAAGAACACCAAAAGATGAAGTATAATCCTAGCAATAAGGTAGTACACAATTCAAAATAAAAGCTTTTTATTTCAAAATGCTGAAAATAATGTTTACACGATATAATGCCGTTGTGTATCTTCGTAAAAAACAATTATGATAAGGACAGATTACCGTAAATAGATAATAAATGTTTGAGTTGAAAGTATAATAGCGTGTCAACTTCATGAGAGGCATGATATTAATTAAAGTAATGATATAATGAGGATTATTTCCCGGCAATCTTCGCCATCGCAGTGTCATATAATCAAACGGAAAAGACGATAGCACATCTGGTATAAGAAATCCTTTAAGATAGAATCTATCGAAGAATATGTATTTAGCATTAAATACAAATTAATAAAAGCAATTGAATAAGCAAAAAAAAATTTTAATATATATTATAAATAACGATATCTCACATAAGTATTTTAATAGGTTTCAACTCAATAGACATGGTTTTCTTGTTGTAATATCCCGTAATACAATTAAACATTATATCTATCCAGCAGATCGTGTAAATTGGAATATTTACTATATCCAGACCAATTATTTCATAATCCATTGTAACAAAGCAAATCATAAATGGAATTGTAAAGAAAGCGATAAAATATATTGCCATCATTAAGGTATCCCACATTAATCTGTGAATTCTCTTAATCAGAAATAAAACAACATATGTTTTGTTGTACAAGGAAAAGTAAAAGTATTTAGAGAGTAAGAGCGTTTAGAAAATTTATTAAATAACTTCTTTTACGTTCGAAACATGCCTAGCATAACTAAATGGATGTATTATCCACCAATATTTAGATCCGGTATGCCTTATTTTTTCAGCAAACGTTGTGGCCGTGCTGTCCATATAAAAACTGCATTTTGGAGTATATTTGCTGATGCCACACCATGTAGTCCATATATTTTTGAAAGTCAATGGTTTTATAAAAGAAAACTTGTTTTTTCTTTTTAAGGGTAATTTACATATATGCTCGATCATTTATACTTTAATAGCTTAATTTTTATCATCAATGAATAAGTATTGATAAATGGCATATATATAAGGTTAAACGATTTGATAATATATTAATATTTGAATAATATTGCAATTGTTATGTCCAAAGAAAATTTCTATTGTTTTTCGAAAATTATCGCTTGCATTTTATTTATAATCATTAATCACAGACTTCTATGACTATACTCTGTTCAACGAGAGAATGACCTCGGTTTGCGCATAGCAGGCAATGGGCGCATTCAGCGGACTAAATAGTTGAGTGAGCGCTCGCTGTTATTGGTGTATTCTTTTAGCTCATCCAATCAGGATTTTAGATTTAGAAGAATACACCAATAACAGTGAGCGCTCACTCAACTGTTGAGTCCGCTGAATGCGCCCAATGTAACGTTGTATTGTATACATAAATTTTACATATTTAAATATTATTAAATTGTACTGCGCGCATTTCTATAAGCACTAATTTCACATAATGTATAGTAATGAATGCTTTTTCCTAGATTAAAATTGATCTGACCAATATCTAAATTGCTTGATATTTTTTTGATCGATGCGAAATTATAAAGTACTTTATATAGTTTACAAATAAGAAATTATTTTCAGTACGTTGGCTTTTTTTCATGTACATATACTTTTAAATATTGCACTGCATTATTGCAATGCGTTCCGGAAAGAATTGAATTTCACTATAATATTACCGATATACATGTATATACATATATACTTCAGCTTAAACTTTTTCTCAAGAAATAAACTCTCGAAAATTATTATGTACATTTGTAACTAAATAATTAAGCGTATATGGGATCATAACAATTGTGACCACGATTCTTCAAATTAATCAACTAAAGCATTAATCAAATATTTTATCTATGTTAATTAAACGCATATTTTATCTCTCTTTAACGCGAATCATTGGAAAATAAAATATAAATAAAAAGAATGTTAAAATGTCACTTTCATTTTTAATATATTTAATTATTAATACGCAATGGATATTATAAGGGATAAAATTTTTAAAGAAATAAATTATTTTTTGTTACCGTTTGGTATTTATCGTTTCATTTTATTTCAAATAACATGATATTAAAAAATATCTGATAAACTATTTTAAAAAGTGTTGACACAACTAAACAATAAAGGCTCAAAGATTTTTATTGAAACAAATAGCAATTATGTCGGTTTTAGTTTAAGCTATCAGTCTTTCCGGGTATTTTCTTGCATTCTTCACTTTATTTTGTAAACATTTTTAAAAAATATGAGAGTCACGATACATCTATGTATATATTTCTGATTTCGGTACGCATTATGAAATTATTCGAAATGGATTCCGATAGGAATTATTCGATTATTCCCTACATTTCTATTGTATTTCCTAGGGAAAACGAAATAATTCCGATTGGAATCCATTCCGACTTATATATTCCATGATAAGTGCCCGGATTACATAAATGATCACGTCGAATTTCTCGAGGCAAAATTTCTTTACAAATATAAATAGGATATACAATACGCTGTTGAGGCTCAATATCTACATAGAATATTGTTCTATCGTGTTTATACTCGTATATATGTGTATATAGTTTTTGCGACATAATACGATCACTGAACTATATATAACACTGGAATGAGCATCGAGGAAAATTCGTGGCCGCAATTGATCAGCCATTTTGATTTGATGTGGTATTTGAGCGAATCAGAAGCGTTCGCGCGCGCGTTGCAATCGATGTATGGAAATCTATATGGACATGAATGGTATATAAACAAAAATAATGTCACTTCAATTATTTTTACCTATGAAATGAAAGGCCCTTTTTACTTCTCTGCCCACACCCAGGCACACTTCATGTTGATGCTTTGTAGACAGTCACGCGATTTTATAATCCTTTAAATATAATCTCACACACGATAATCTTGCTGACATATGCGTCTTATTTCGTCTTCACGTGAGAATATGCAGAATACGAAAGTCTAAAAGAGTAACATAAACTCAATTGCGCGTTTCAAGCCGGTCACACTTTTCAAAAATGATGACGCAATAATACGTTCGATCACGTCAGTAGACGATCACCAACGATCACCGTTCCATATGCCATATGCGTCTTACTAAAAAACATTAAACGTAAGTGCGCATGAGCACCTGAAAGCTTCTGATTCGCTCAGATACCACATCAAATCAAAATGGCGGCTGATCAATTGCGGCCACGATTTTCTGTACATCACAGCGGAGATGCCCATTCTAGTGTATACATAGTTCAATGAATACGATAGCTAGACTAGAGGTTCTCAATTACAGGGTGGTACACGAAACATCAGGCCTGCTCTTTTTGGTTGAACTTTTGCATCGGTTCATCTTTCTTCCTTTTCTTTCCAGAAAGAAAAAAAAGGAAGAAAGATGAACAGTCCTATCATACCACATAATTATTTCATTGAAATTGAATTTGTGAAGTATCGTTTTTTTTTTAACAATGTAAACAAATTCTGTACTTCGTGGAAATTCTGCTAGGTGTAGTATCAGAATTGAGCAGCGAGGTGATGAGGCCAACTCGTGAAATAATGAATAACAGCGGATAGTTGACTTAAAATGATAACCGCCAAGTGAAAGTTATATTGTTATTTATAGAAACAGTGTGACAGAAACTCAAAGACACAAACGTTTCCATCATGGTATATAGTTATCTCATGCTGAAGATTTATCGAAAAATAGCGAGTCAAACTCTTCAAGAAATTATGAGCCAAACGGTGGGTTCATGTTGAATGTTATCTATTAGACAATTTTTCGGGATTTAAATTAATTTTATGATAAGTCAATTCTGTACTAATTTTATTAAAAATAAATGTGTTATGTATGAAATAAATGGTATTTTTTTATGTGCCATCCTGTAGGTCAAAAATTGATGTGTCTGTCTTCACTTCCATCCAATTTTGACTTCTAATATCTTACGAAATTTCCACAACGTTTGCTCATACAGTCAGAAAAACTAATACTCCAAAAGTACTAATGATATAATTAAATAGTGATATTTCGTTACTTTATATATGTATTTAATAGCAAAAAGCAATGTATTTCATTCAGAATGAGTTCAAATTTATATTTTGTGCAAAAATATTTTTTTAACCTACGAAAAAATATGCAAGTCAATATAAAACAAAAAATAAAAATTTTATTAAATAAATAATAATAGGCATATAGCAATTGCAGCCAAATCCGTTTACAAAAATGAGAAAAATGGTAGTATTCAATTGCACGTTACGTTAATCCTGTTAATATGAAAACCTCTAGATTATCCAAATGTTCTATGCTTCTTCATTTTGCATATATATTACATTAATACAACATTAATAATATTACGATATATAAATGCGCCATCATCTTTTGAATAATTCGCGAGTTGATAACTCGATCGTACATATATCCCTTCTGAGGTTTAACGGATGTTGCACTTTTTTAAGATACAATATTGCAAAGATCACCACTTGAATATTCAAATAATTTGTCATATTTTCACTTGACAAATTAAGCGTCACACGGGGTTTACATACACGTCATTCATGCGTCAAAAATGGACACAGTTGAGCAACATTAATTATCAAAATGCATCAACTTGTTTTGGGATACGGGTTGATATAACGTCAAGAAAATGCAGTAGGAACACATTATTCAAGTGTCCCTCTTCAAGTTTTAGCCAGGACTCGGACAATGATCAACAATCAGAGTTCTAATTAGACGTATCAAACATCAAATTTTTTTTTAAATGGCAGTTTTTAAAATTTTACTTTCCACACAGAATGTGAAAATATTTACGTAAAGTTATAAATTGTCCTTCGTAGATGTATCACAGTGTGCGGTATTTTCTCGCGAGGAGCTTTTTGTGCGGGGAACCAGCAATCTTAAACATCAATGCCGAGCAATTCTCGGCTATCGGCCTTTAAAAATCGGCGACGTAAACTGCGACGACGAAACTCCCTCCATCAGACGGACGCACGTTTTACTCGGAGACTGGCAGAAGTCGGGGGTGGTCGATATCCTTGATATCCGGAAGGATCCAATAGCTCGGAATTCGCTGGGCCTAGACAAGTGCAAGAGCACACGCTCACACAATCGTCCGTGTCGTGCACGACAGGCACGTGACTGGCCAGAAGCTTTCCATTTACCGCCACAACCTCGCCGTCTAACGTCAATACGTGATGGGAAGCCGATTGCAGCTCAGTGTCGTCACGACGCGCCTCACCGGAATCCCTAAAGTGATGTTTTGCAGGATATTAATAATTTTTTCACATATCTGTAAAATAATTCGTCTTCTATTACAGAAAATGTAGATATTTACGTCGTCATGAAGCGCAATACGAGCAAATTAATACTGGCAGCAACTACGGCCAAACCAAATAGGATAAAGATCAAACTCAAAATCACATATCCAGGTTTATTGGAAAGCGCTTGATCATTCTGCAAAGTAATTTGTCTATAAATCTTACTGCTTCTCTCGCTGACGATCAACCAAACGTTATTTACCTGAAGAGCGACATAGTCACCAAAACCTATAGTTGTAAGCGTCACAAAACAGTAATAAAAACTATCAAAGTAGCTCCAACCCTCATATCTCGAAAACACTGCAGCACCTGTCGTAATAATTATACTTGAAAGTAAACCAGTCGCTAGCATGAGATTCATCTCTGTAGCTTCGGTTTTTTGACATCTGAGATACGTCTTTGCTCGTCTAATCACAACTGATGCAAACTTGTTCAATCGTTCACCAATGCTTTGAAACATTACCAATCCCAAAGGAATTCCTACCACTGCATATACCATACAAAATGCCTTTCCGGTTTTGGTCACAGGAGTCGAATGCCCGTAACCTTACAGAAAAAAATTTTATATATATTAAATTTTTATTAAAATACTATTCTCTCTCTCTCTCTCTCTCTCTCTCTCTCTCATTTTGTGAGCATTTTATTTTAATATCAATTAAAAATATATTTATTGTGTTGTCTGATACAAAACATAATTTTTCATTGAATTTTGATTTATCGTCTAATCTTTAATATGTGTACACATTAAAAATTTAAATAATTTTTGAAGATAGCCCCGGCGAAAATTCTTCTTTGCGTTCTTCATACAAGTAATTTTTCAGAATGTTTACATATAAGTTTTATAATGTTTGTAAGTATAATTTCATAATTTTGTAAAAAATTTCTTAGAGTTTTTACGAATTGAAACATTTTCCAGAAATACTGAAAGTTTCCATCTTTTCTATGTATGTATCCTTTTGTATATAAATATTAAATATAATTCTTTCACCAAGGAACACAAGCGTGACTCACCAATCATGGCTAATACTAAAGTGGCAAAATAGAAAGCACCCGCAAATTTCCACTGCGGTCCCGCTTTATGTGGCTTGTTCTCTATTATTACAATTTCTACCATCTTATAGTCCTCCGGCGTAATATTGTACTTCCTCATCATATTACGGCGTATCTCTGCAATAATATTTTCCAAAAGCGAAAAAAAATTATAATTAATGATCAATTATCGATTCGCTTAAAACTAGGTATTTCATCGACTCAAACAGCGATAAAGAACTCACCCGAGAGAAATTCCCAGCGTTTCTTCTCAGTGTCCGATTCAAGGGCATCAAATACCGCAGCGCCAACAAGGAGATATGTAAATGTACACACTACTAATGACAAAGTCCTGACATTCTGTCTCTTCATCTTCGCCGTTTTGTTCTACCGCGCGTCTAAGCGCGCTACAGAATACAAAATTTAGCGATCACTGCACTCTCAACGAGTTTCTCGAAATTTCCCCTGACAATAATGTTCTTCGCAAGACACAATAATATTTATGTGGAGCAGCGTTTTGTACACAATGTATAAATACATATTTATTTTGCACTGGAAAAATAAACATACATGCGAAAAATTTATATCGCAGATGAAACATTCGCCTAAGAACTCGAGACACCACGAGAGTAAGCTCAGTAGTCAGTACTCAACTATTCACGAGACAATAGACAACAATCGCTGCACTGCTGCACATTATCCGTTCGGTTCGGATGAGTATTGATCGCGAGCCAACGAAGGGATACGCTGCTGCTGCTGCTGCTGCTACTGACTTATATTCGGAAGTATGTCGTACAATAGCGATAATCGGGAGCCTCGATGATAACATGTATTATATACATATTAACGTTGCAGTTGCAACCAATAAATGATAACTGCGGCGCGGCAACAGCAAGTGGTAACCACTATGAAATGACTGGACCACACTGATCATGATCACTGATGACTGATGTCGCGGTTCAGTAGTATGGTGCGCTTTCGTCGCGGCATTACTAGTTGTGCGTGCGTCGGTCATGTATATATGTACAGACCACCAATCGATTATGTGAACGAGTCTCGTCACCCTTAACTTATACACACAGTAAATCTACCGTTGGTAATTCAGCAATTTATACAAATTTACTCGTATTATATAATGTAAACTATATAGATTGTCAGCGTTGGCAATAATTTTGAAACACGGAATCTACATCTATTTTGGAAGGACTGAAATTGTGACTTAAGGACGCTTTGTCTATGCATGTATCAGTAAAAAGTACCAGTCAAATAATCAGCCAAAAATAGCTAATATATCTGCAGCCAATATCATTCAAACATTTTAACGATATTAACCCGTGAAATTAAATTTCCGAATTTTCGTTTGCTCACCCTTAGTTCAAAAGTTATACGAAATTTAAATTTTGGGGGGCCTACTTCACGCTAGCCCCCCAATATTAAAAAATCAAATATTTTTTTTGCATTAGTTAGCTCATCGTTTGCTCATATGCACGATTGCTCCGTTGAAATTTTTGTTTGCTCACCCTTAGTTCAAAAGTTAAACTAAATTTAAATTTTGGAAGGCCAACTTTACGTTAGCCCCCCAATATTAAAAGATCGAATATTTTTTTTGCATTCGTTTGCTCGTCGTTTGCAAACGATTGCTCCGTCAGAATTTTCGTTTGCTCACCCTTAATTCAAAAGTTATACGAAATTTTAATTTTGGAGGGTCAACTTCACGTTAGCTCCCCAATATTAAAAGATCGAATATTTTTTTCTGCATTCGTTTGCTCATAGTTTTCTCACGAATGCTCGCATTCGAATGGAATGAGCGCAAAAATTTTTTTTGCGGATATAGGTAGCGCATAAATAGCGCAGTATTCCATAATTTTTTTCATTTAGATTTGGGTAAGTGGGGGGGCCAGCTAAGCAGACGTGACTTAGGAGTGAATATAACTGTTCGCTCCGAGAGAGAGAGAGAGAGAGAGAGAGAGAAGTGCCTTAAGTGTTGTACCGCAAAAACCAAAAATGCCTGGAAATAGTAGCGCATAAATAGCGGATAAATCATGTGTATTTAATTTTCCAAAACGATTGTTTTTAACGGGTGCGTGGGCTGACTGATTGCCCGCTTAGTTCCCCCACGAAAAAATTTTCTTTTAGCAAAACGGAATGAGCACAAAGATTGACTTTTACGGATATAGGTAGCGCATAAATAGCGCATTATTCCATAATTTTTTTCATTAAGATTTGGGGAAGTGGCGGGGCCAGCTAGGCAGACGTGACTTAGGGGTGAATATGACTGTTCGCTCCAAGAGAGAAGTACCTTAAATGTTGTAGCGCAAAAACCAGAAATGCCTGGAAATAGTAGCGCATAAATAGCGCATGAATCCTGAGTATTTAATTTTCCAAATCTGTTGATTGGCTGCCTACTCAGCCCCCTCACAAAAAATTTTATATTTAGCTAATATAAAATTTAGCTAATTTACCTATCTACCTTCCTACCTCCCAAATTCACCTCCCCCCATTTTACCTTTCCCATCTCCTCCTCCAGGTGCGCCGTCATTACATTGAATAACAGCGGAATCAGTGAGCATCCCTGTTTTACCCCCCTTACCATCCAAAGACTCTCCTAATTCTCCCACCCTTGTTCTCACTTACTCTTTGTTTCTCTTAATAGCTCCCCCACCTTTTCTACCAGCCCTTCCCTTATCCCTCTCTTCCTTAGTGCCTCTATCAATAGTCCCCTATCCACCGAATCATATGCCGCTTTCAAATCCACAAATAAAACTATCAGTTTTCCCCCTTTTTTCTTTACCTGCCTATTTATTAGAAAATTCAACACATATATGTTATCCAACGTCCTCAACCTCTTTCTGAAACCCGTCTGATTCACTGAAATTAACCCCTTCCCCTCCACCTCCTCCCTCAACGCTGCCGTATATACCTTATATAATGACGGCATTATCGATATTCCCCTATAGTCCCTTACTTCCTCTCCCTGTCCTTTTTTCCTAACCGGTACTCCCACTCCCTCTTTCCATTCCTCTGGCAATCCCCCCCCTTCCAAATCTCATTACACACTCTCCACACCTATTTCTCCATCCCCTCCCTCCAATATTTCCATACCTTATTCGGAATCCCGTCTATCCCCATTGCCTTTCCATCCTTCAAGTTTCTGGTCACCTTCCTTATTATCTCCTCTCTACTTAACTCCCTCTCCATCCCCTGTCTCTCCTTACCACTCTCCCTTCAACCCCCCCCCCCAACAAATCCTTGAAATATTCCTCCCACTCCCTCATCCCTATCTCCTTATTTATCCCCTTCCATCTCTTCCTTTCCCTGTTTACTATTTCCCACATCGCCTCTCACTCTTCGCTCCCTCCACTTTCCTTTCCCATCTCTCATTCTCCTTTTTTTTCTTTGCCTCACACAGCTCTTTATATCCCTTTTTTCTTTTCTGTATTTTTGCCCCCCCCCCCTCCCTATTACTTTTCCTCCACTCCCTTAATATCCTTCTCACTCCCTCCTTTTCTCTACATTCCCTATCTCACCATCCCATTCCCTTCCTATTCTTACCCCTCTTCTTTTCTATATTTCCCAAAACTTCCCTTATTCTTCCTTTCGTTTCCTTCATACTCTCGTTCCCCTTCCCCTCTCTCCGTACTACCTCCACCAACATTTCCCTAAATACAACCCTACCTTCTTATCAAATTTCACCAAAATTGAAGAACCTTTTAGATTTCCGTAACATTACCGTCCGCCATATTAGTTCAACCATTTTGAATTTCCAAATTTAAAACATTTCGGAACGAGCGTCCCCATAAACCCTCTAATACCAAATTCCACCACATAAACGGTAAATCTTTTAAATTTCTGTAACATTTCTGACCGTCATTTTGTTCAGCCATTTTGAATTCTCAAATTTTGAACAAGATCGAAATGAACCACCCCAAAAATCCCCTAAAAACAAATTACACCATAATTGAACAATCTTTAAAATTTCCATAACATCCGCCATATTGGTTTAGCCATTTTAAATTTCCAAATTTTGAACACGAATTCGAAACGAGCAACTCCAAAAACCTCATAATACAAATTTTCACCGAAATCGAAGAACATTTAAAATTTCGGTAACATTTCCGTCCGTCATATTGGTTCAGCCATTTTGAATTTCGAAATTTTTATCACGATTTCGGAACAAGCGATCCCCGAATACGAAGCCACATCGAAATCGGAGTACTCCAACATCCCTTTGAAAAGAGGCTTCAAAAAAACGTGACATGCCAATTTTAATATACGAGCGTTAAAGAATTGTTTGTAATTTATGTGTTAATATTGTTTCTCTCATTTTCATTTTTACATAAAAATGAATTTTCAGTGCAAAATTTGTGACCGTCGTCTCGACTGACGGCACGTCGGCGACAACTTCGTCTAACTTGAGTTGGGTGCCAAGCACGAGTGAGCGTACCAATTTTCGTTACTTTTCCGAATTTCGTTACTTTTTGATCCTGATGCTTATTATGCTCAGGGAATGGAAGTAACTCGTTACTTGTAACGAAGTTACAGTTACAAGTTACTTTTTTGGTAACTTTACTAGTAACTGCGTTACTTTTTTTCTTTGGTAACTGTAACGGTAACGAAGTTACATTTTTTTGGTAACGGTAACGAATTTTACAGTTACGTTTATCGTTACTTTGCACATGATTGGACACGATACGACACAAGCCACTTACACTGTAAAAAAATTTCGTAAATTTACACATATAAATATAAAATAGATTACATGATTAGTTCTGTAAATATAAAAAATCATGCAATTTTACAGAAATTACAGTAATTCCACAAAAATTATGTAAATTTATTTTTATTGTGTAAATATATCTTATTTTATATTGGAAATTATAGCAGGATATTTTGAATATTTTCTGTAATTATCCAAATTTTAGTAATATTACGTAACATAAAAGAAATTTTTCGCGTATTGTTGTTAAATGTATAATAATATATAGTGCGAAATATATTGTCATATTATCGTTCTTGTAGCTACACATATAGGTACACATTGTAATTGTACTTCCACAATCTGCTTCCAAATCTAGTTCCAAACCAAGAAATTATTTTTATTTGCATATTGCAAATTTACAAATGTGTGGACGTTTACAACTATTATAGTGGATCTCAAAATTATCCAGCATAATAGTTATAATTTTACACAATTTTTTACAATGCGCTTGAGATTAGAGAAGCCTCTAGGCTCGTCCGCTATGATTGTTGGTTGTCGATTTAAAAAAAAGTAACGAAAAAGTAACGAAAAGTTACTTTCTCAAGTAACGGTAACTGTAACGAGTTACTTTTAAAAATCGGTAACTAGTAACGGTAACTTGTTACTTTTCCTACTCGGTAACGAGTAACTGTAACTTGTTACTTTTAAAAAGTAACTTTTCATTCCCTGATTATGCTCAATATCTCTCAACTGCGACGGATGATAGCCGATTGCTCAGCCCCAAAACGGGCAAGAGGGTGTAGTACAGGCAAATTAAGCCGAAAATCGTCAAATAAACAAAAAAATTGCGAAGTGTCTGTAACTTTCTATACTCATACACATTCTTTTGAAGAATCCGACGAGTCCCGAGCATCCAATATTGTGCTCGACCCGAAATCCAGGTAAACGGTCTCCGGCAGTCGACCAAATGCTTGCGTTCTGGTTAGTTGTGTTTTAAACAGTGTGCGTGTAGTATCGTATGTTGTAAGATATTTCGGTTGAGCAGTATTTGAAAAACTTGACAATCAACAATTGTTATTGTGCATTTTAAACATTCTGTGGGTGTGTTTGTATGTGCATGAACACTTTTCGATATGACTAAAAACAATGAGTGTTTTATTTGTGAAAAACTCATTTCAGATGATGCTGTAACGGTTGGTCTAGAAGCCATACAAACTTTAAGGAATTGCAGCAAAGAACGAGAAGATGGCAAACACCAGTTACTCAGCGAAAGTGATTCGATAGTTGTCCATAGAAATTGTAGGAAAGATTATACAAGACCAAGCAATGTTAAAGCGGCGAAGAAGAAATTTTGCAATGATGAAGCATCTACGTCAAAATTGTCACCAACAAAAAAAAATTAAGATCTGAATCATCATTTGATTTGAAAAGTACATGCTTTTTTTGTACGGAAAAAATAGATGAAGCTTTTCAAGAAAAACAGAAAAAATTATCGGTAAGCAGAAGAATGTCAATCACTATTGTCGACAATGTAAATACCCAAAATACATAGTATTATAAAACACGCTAATGAGAGGAATGACAAATGGGGAAGAGATGTCAAGGGGCGTATAAGTAACGCAATAGATTTGGTCGCAGAAAAAGCTGCATACCACGATAAATGCTATCGAGAATTCTTTCGAGTAAAACGAGAGAAAAGTATTAAGCCTGGGCGCCCCTCGTCAGAAGGCGTAACATCTGCTATGGAAACGATTTATAATTATTTAGAAAATAGCGACGATTGTCAATTCTCATTACACGAGTTAATAAATCAAATCGAAGGTTATGTACCGCATGAAACAACTATAAAACATAAATTGAAAGAAAAATATGGAGATGACATAATTAAAACAGTGAACCGTAAAAAAACTCCTACTGTGTGCTTCCGAAATATTGGACATGCTATTTTAAGTGACAATTGGTATGTTTCACGAAAAATGGATGAAGTTGAAGAAAAACTCAGAATTGTTAAAAAAGCAGCTGAAATCATAAAATCTGACATCGCTGATTGTATTTATGAGAACAAATCTTATCCTCAGAGCACCGAATTTTTGAGTAACATTGAAGACAGCGTTCCTGATTCCCTAATGTTTTTTTTGGAAAAAGTCGTCATAGATAAACGAAAATATAATTCGCAGTTACTAAAAAAAAATGTGTCACAATAGGACATTCTATAATATCTGCAGTTAAGCCCCGTTCTTTTAATTCACCTTTACAACTAAGTATTGCGTCATTTATTTATAAAAAGATGGGTTCCAAAAATTTAGTGCAAATGCTATCCAAGCTGGGCATTTGCTCCAGTTATAATGACGTGCAAATCCTCGAAGCATCGCTAATAACGTGTAGAAACTATTTTCGATGAAAGAGTATGACGGCTACTGTCAATCAAAATAAATTTTTGTCAAACGATAAAAATAAAATTAGATTGATTTCATTGTTAACGAAATTTCTCCAAAATAGAAAATTCGTGGTAAAACAAGCGATAGATGATGCGGATACACTTATTGTTAAAACCGCAATAGAAATGTCGAATAATGGTCGAACATTTGTAGCCGGCGAAGACGTTGATCTACTTGTTCTCTTGATCGCATTATCACCAGAAAATAAAGATATATTTCTCATGAAGCCAGGCACAGGCAAAATCAACTGGAAAATTTTTTCGTCGTCAGAAATCCAAAAATCGTACCAACATATGAAAGATACAATCTTACTGGCCCATGTGACGTTGTATCACAATCACTGCCTTCAGTGATTGTGATACAACGTCTAGTATATTTCAGAAGGGAAAATTACAAATTTTCAAACTCCTGCAAAAAGAATTTCGATTGGCTAATGTCGTGAAAACTTTCAATGACAAAAATTCAACCCAATCGGAAGTAAGAGATGCTGGTGAAACTCTTTTTTTGATGGTATACGGTGTCAAGAAATTTCGAAATCTTTCGCTTGATTCATACAGATTTGACCAATTTAAAAATTCGCTGCAAAAACAAAAATCAAAGCTTGAATTATTACCACCAACATCAGAGGCAGCTGCACAACATTCATCATGAGTTTTCTACCAAATTCAGTTATGACTTGGCAATAACAAAAATCTGGAACAGTGGGGATGGAAGAAAATCAACGGTTGCAACCTATTACAACACTCCTTCAACCAGCACCAGAATCGATACTACAACTTATCTCCTGCAACTGTACATCTGATTGTTCTTCGAGGTGTGGGTGCAGAAAAGCAGGGTTAAAATGCTCGGAAATTTGTAGACATTGTCAGGGAATGCAGTGCCTCAATGCATACATGGAGCCAATTTGCGAAAATCTTGACGACTCCGAAGATATAGACTCAGTACACGAGCATGCGGGCGAAGAATTAGAAGATATCTTTTACGAGGCAGATGCTACCGACTCCGATTTTCTTTAGGTATAAAAGATATGCATGCAATATAATCTAAATATTTGAATCTACTTAAAAATCGACACTTATGCAATTAATGTGTATTTTTTTACAGAATATTACTCACACCTAGTGAAGCAGTTGTATTAAGAAAACAAATGTACAATTGGATGAAAATGTTTATCACAATCGAATAAAGTATCGAAAGTAATCGAAACAGACTCAACGACCTCGAAAACCTCAGAGTACGAAATTTCAATTTATAACTTTTTATATTTTTCGAGAAATCGAATTTATTCGAATAAAACACCATTTTTCGATTTTGTTTGTTTATTTCAACAATATTATTAACAGAAAAAAAATTATAGTACTGTATCTTATTATTTTAGATCTTAGGATGTTAAATTTACCAAACTTGTCGATATTGATAGTGATTTACATGAAAAAAAAATCACAAAATTATATTATTTACATATGGGTCTCTAAGAGACCCGTTGTGCCGCAAAGGGTTAAGCGTGGCCACTCCAGCACACCCTTTTTGGCTAGGGGCTCTTTGGTTTCTTGAAATATATATATTTTCAAAGGTCTATACCAAATTACATCCACTTCGCAATTTTTTTGTTTATTTTGGACAATTTGCCTGTACTAGTGGTAGTTATTCGGAGCGAAAATAAATCATAATTTTACATAAGAATCAAGAAAAAAATTAATAAATTTTAAACTAATAATGAGAGAATTGTACTCAAAGTTTACATAGATTTTCAGACGTAATAATAGAACAATCAATAAAATTTTTGTTAAATTCCTGATATTTTGAAAATAGATATTAAATAAATTTGTCGCAAATTAATCCTTGTAACTTTGGATTGCTTCAGTGAATCGACTCAGAATTTTGTCACAAGTCTCTGAACATATGTAAAAACAGTTTGTCAAATTTTTGTCAAATTTTTAATATTTAAAAAATACTAAACATCCTTAAATTTATTATAATTATATAGTTACTTTTCTGCGAAAATAGAACAACGAAAGAGCATCATTCAGTTTTTATCTCAAGTCGATGCCAACTATGCGATCGTATGTTTTTACAACGCGAATTCGTCGGAAAGTGAAAGCAAAAAAGAAATACCTATTATTATTAAATAATGGCGTCGTCAAAGGGAAAGACGAAAATCTCCCGATCCGGGAAGAAGCGGGCACCAAGACGAATATTACATTCTGATACTCGTTCCCGAGTTAAATCGGTACGCTGTAAACACGCCAACCCTCTATATCAACAGCAACTGTACGATTCCATCAATATACCTCAATTAGTCTATCAACTTCTTACCATCGACAAACACAATCACGGTATTATGATTGAAATATAATTACATGATTATATATTTAACACCAATAAACGGCAATAAATTAAAATATAAAATTAAATTATTTCAATCTATATCTTACATACAACTCGAATTTTTTAACCTAAAACCAATTATATCTTAAATAACTGACAAAAACAATTGTATTTTATTCCAATTTTATGTTCCACATATATAATTATATATAATTACATATAATTATATATAATTGATATTTAATAAAACATCATCCGTTATACAGAAATAATCAAATCTTATCTTAATTTGTAATCTAACGTTGCTTTTATATGTTTATTGGCAGACGCAAGACGTTTTCCATCTCCGAAACAGTTCGAAACACACTGTCGGAGAATGCAGAACTCTCATGAACGGCAAAGGCTGTCCTACAAAGCAGTCGACCACTGCAATGGTTCGGAATCTGTACAAATGCCAGAGTACACAATAGAATCTAGGCCTACATCTACCGATAATCTCACGGAAGCAACGGATGCTACAAATAGCTCAGTACCAACGAGTTCCGCGAATAGCAGCGTGTCAAATGTCTCAATGGAACGAAACGCACTGACAAACTCGCTCAACAGCGCCAAAGCACTTTTCAGGAAGAGATCTTTAATACAGCTCATTAACAATTACATCAAAGCTGGCGTCGAAGAAGGTGCATTTTTCATTTACATAGAATTTCCAGTTTGTGTACATAGTAGTAAAAAGAAATATTTAATATATTTGATTGCAGCAAAATTTGAAATTCTTTCTCTCTCATAGTGGTTGAACATAAAGTAATTGCTGCAGTGATATACCTACTATAATGGATTTTATATTAAACAATTGCATACCTAAACTTCTATTAGGGATTAACTCTTTTCAGCCCATTTAAAACAAGCCGAATGATTTAGAAAAATTTTACACAATTTTTTTGTAAAAAATTCTATGTGTATAATATCTATATACATACATACATGCATACATACATACATATGTGTACATTCCGAAAGTCGCGAATCAAGTACACGATAAGAAAGTTATCAAAAAATTAAGTAAAAAAAATTATTTGTAAATTTTAATTTTTTAAGCAATATAGTTTGTGAAATAATAACGACTCATTCAATATTCAAATATGGCTAATTATAAACTTCAGATAAACTGCATTTAAACGCTCAAGTTTACCATGTGTAATACTATACCGCACGTGCGATTCATCGAATAGATGGCAATCTAAATTTGTAATTGGCTATATTTAAATCCTTATATCTCAAAAACTTTCTTGCTGTAGTATTTTAATTTGCGAATTTCGAAACACCTCGTATATGTATATATAAATAATATTTTGATTTTCTAACAATTTATCTTTATGTGATAAACTGACAAGTTTTTTGCGAGGCCAGCTAGAAGTAGATGTAATGATAATTTCTAGATCGAACAGATGCATTGGATGAGTACGTTTCAAGTAGAAACTGGCTCGTTCGGTATACCTATGTATCGTGTCAACTGTCATTACATGCTGCTGTAGAGCTAAGAGCGCTTTTAGCGAGGTCAAATTTCATGAGCGATATGACAAGTGCTGACAATCAACATCATCCATATTGCAGGAAAGCGACAGGCCAAAAAGTACATCTGCAAAGCATTATCTTTTGGCGTGAGATCGGGTTATTTGATCCCGACAGATCGACAAGGTAATATACTCCGTGTGTGTCCGACTCTGGACATACAATCTTGGAATTGGAGACGGGCCGACGTCGAATCTCGACAAAGACGACGCATTGCGCGACGAGGAAAGACGAGTTTGACAACCATCGCAGAACGTAAAGCAATGCGTCGCGGAATTCCGCGAGATGAATTTCTTTACAATAATATGGACAACAAGCAGACGGCTGCAAAAAGAAAAACACGATCTGTTCAAAATCCTGCCAAAAGTTTAAATACGCAGGAGAGCAACCCACGAAAATCGCTTTGTAAATCGTTACACGAGAAAAGCAAACCGAAAGCTTTTACAAGAAAGAACAGGTTTTTATTTCATTTAAAAAGAGATGCTTATTATAATTTTTTTTATATTATAATTGTTTTGTAAGTTTTATGATTTAAAGCAAGTCTCATAAATCTTTCACTATATGTCCTTTCACGACCATTTGATATGAAAGTAATGTGCACTGTCTCAGCATTAAAATTTTATACAAAACTTTTATACAAAAATTTTATATTTTAATATTTTCTCTCACAAAATTGGGAATCGTAAAATTAGATAGCTATCTATTATATATGAATCCGTTTCTAAAAATATCACTTTTTTCTTATATCTCTTTCGCTTTATCTATTCAAGAATTTAACGAGCTTACTGTGTTACGAAAATGCATTTAATGGATTTTAATACAATACAGACGTTTTAATACACTTAAATGCATTATGAATGCCTTAGATTTAACAAGGAAAATAAGAAGATAAAAAAAGAGTAGTAGATCAAATTCTTTTATTCTCATACCTATTATATTCATGGGTAGCATAATAGTGTTTATAATATTGCTTTACGGAATTTTGCTAGGGCATATTCATTTTTCAAAAAGAAAAATCAATTTATTTTTATCATGTTCGTTTTAGCAAAATTAACAATGTGATCAACAATAAGCGAGAACAACAAAAAAAAGATGACGGAAACATCAAGAGGTCAATTAAAAAACGTCGTATGTTTTTTTCTGCTAAATATGCTCAGAATGATCGTGAACCAGTTGAGGAAAATTATAAGGACGTTAACGAAAAGGATCGCAATCAATACGAAAGTAATGAAGATAACTATAAAATTGAGGAACAAAAGTCGACGTCGAGTCAAGAAGACGAATCGAGAATGGAGAAACGACAAACCGAGACAAATATCAATAATAACAGGATAAATTACGACAGAATAGAAAGCAGAAATTCCAATGATGAAAACAATGATAAAAGATCTGAAACAGAAAGTGTCGACCATAACATGAGCGACAAAACGATTAAAGAAATGGAATTTTAAAGAATTGAATGTCAATCTTGAATGATGCCTTTCTTGGTCAAAAAACGAGAATTTCTTTTCTTTTGTACTCTTTTGTTTTTTTACTATTTGTAAAATATATTTATTACATATATTTTTGAGATTCATTTGAAATTATATTTTTGTACCAAGTATGTGTATGTATATATCTACCATTCTTTTCGATATTTTCTTTTTATATAAGAATAAATCTTAATGAATGTCTCAACGTTTTAACGTAAGAAGTGACTATTTCACTCTTATATATGGATTTCACTTGCTACACACATGCACACACATACACAAATGTATACATATGTATATTACTATGTGATTTATTAAAAATTATTGAATAGATTTGTTTTTTATTCCTTGCGCATTAGATTTTTGGACTAGACTATACTAGAAAGAGAACTCTCTTTCTGGCTTTCGCCAAATATCAAAAAACCTATCTCACTTTAAATTCCAAAAATTATGCATATACATATGTACATACATACATACATAATTTAGCCACAGAAAACAGATCTAACAATTAATCGATTAGTCGAACAATAATTGCAAATCTTTGATCTGTTTTCTGTTCCTGCACTAGACTGCACTAGAAGTCTCGTGACAAATATCAAATATATACCTATTTCACTTTAAGTTCCAAAAGTGTATACTGGTTCAGCCACAGAAAACACAGAAAACAGACCTCTTACATATATAAAAAAAAGAAAAATCTAGAAAGTATCATTGGTCATTGGTCTTCTTTTTTTAATTTTCAACGTCATCTTAAATGATTTCAAACAAAATTCGCTCCATGATCAACTGATTGATCAACATATTCACAAAACTGAGCTAAGTTGCATATTTAACAATTAAACAACAAATCTTTCACGATATCTAAAAAGAAAAAAAAATAGCAGGACTAACAGTAACCCCAAAATGTCTCCCATAAAGAAACACCGTAACATGTCAAATCATCAGGAAATGAGTGAGTAATTATTTCAATGCAAATTATAAAAATTCATGTCGTTTCCTTTATAATATGTTTACATTTTTTTAAGCTATATCTTATACAAATTTTAATTCGGCAAAAGTATAAAAAAGCCTTTTCTAAATTTGATATCTGCTTTGTATATAAATCAGTTTGTTATATTATTTCATTATATATGAAGTATTATCCTAGTTAATTTATATTTAAGATGCAGTCTTTTAATTTTCGGTTTTTTTAAAATCAAAATTGCCAAGAAATCAACATTAATATTAAAGTATTAATAGTATGTATTATATGTGAATTTTTTTACATTTTAACCTTATTTAATTAATTGTGTAATACTAAAAATGAAGTAAAAATTTCAATATATAAAATAAAAATATATATTTTATTCATCATAATATAATCTAAAGAGCATCGTCGTCGCAAACCTAATATTCCCGAATTAGTCTACAAGTTCCTTATTGCGAATGAAGCTTTTGATGGTAATGAACATTGTCTTGTAAACAAGTGCCGTTGTGATCAAGGGAAACATCATAAAGTCACAGACCCTATTTCAACCATCGGCGAAAGCATAGGCTGCAGAATAAGACAAAGATGGCGCAAAGACATTGGCAGGATTTCGAAATTGCACAATATCAATCAGTGTCCTATCTCCAAAAATCGGCCAATTTTATATTTACAAAAATGCATGGATAGAAAACATGGTATGAAATTAATTGAAAAAATAGTTACAGATTACTATATATAAAAATTTAGATTGTAATGAAGTAATGATTAAAAGATATAAATAAAAAACACACATCCAGTGTTTATTACTTCTGCAAATATTCTATGACTAATAATTAAATTAGATGTACCATATAAAATTCCAACTTGATTTTGATAATAATTTAATTGATAATAATAGATAATGATATTTATACATATATGTATATATTTATACATATATGTATATATTTACTTAATGTGTTATACATATCTATACTTTATGTATTTCTTATTATATATTTTATATATATTTTGATATATGTAATATCTTAAGGCAATTAAAAGAATTATGCACGAGAAGATTTTATTCGAATAACTTTTTACCTGAAATAAATTTTCATAAATTTTCTTCGATAGGTACGAAAGAGGCAGAAAAGTATATGAAAAAGGCGTTGAACTTTGGTGTCGAGTCTGGCTACCTTATCCCTTCTGATCCTACTTACAGAATTGTACACGTGTCCTCAGACTTAATGAAAAGCGATTCGCGAAGAAACAAGGTCAGCATTTGCGATATGATTATCTCTAAGAATCATGATATTCCGACGAAGTTCCAAAGCGAAGATTTCCAAAAGCAAAAGAGGACTCAAAGAAGGCAAGAAAGATATAGACGAGATCAAAGATTAAGAAGCGCTTCGAGGACACGCCATAAAAGCAAAAGGAAGAAGAGAAGGAGATCTTGTAGTGGAAGATGTAATAGATACGATAGGTAATTGTCAGGCATAATCCATATAATAACATATCATTCGCGACGTAACATAATATTCAAAAGACCTCGAGAGTATATACAAAAATTCGATTTAAAAAAATTGTCGCAATTTAAACAAAAATTATCGTGATCAAAAATAAAAAAGCGAAAAGAGTAAAACTTAAAATTATTTCGATTCTTGAATAGCGATTTAACTCTTTTCTTTAAATTGAAGTAAATTTCGAAGGTAAAAGAAAACGAACACAAATTTGTAGACATGCTGATAAAATTCATTATACATTTACATAATTTAATAATTATTTAAATATAAATAATTTAGAGAAAGAGCTAAATACATGTAAATAAAAGAAAAAATATTTACAATGTGATATATACGAGTATCTATGTAGTTTCTCCCCAATAATAAACGCATCGTTTCTTACGATCAATAGAATTATTTTTATCTCTGCATAATTGCTCCTTGTTAGGCGAAATAATTAGAATCTAGCGTTATAATCGATCAGAGTGTTCGCACTGTAAACCACAGTATAGATTTAGAAACGCGATAAAACGGTCAAAGAAATTTCCAGCCGGTAGAGTACCGAAGAGGTTACCAATGATGAGACAGACGATTACGAGATGAATGAGAACGATCCAAAGAGCAATATTCACATGGATGATGTAAAAAAAAAATCAAAGACCATTTGATCGAATCAACTTAACGAAGAACAATCCATGAAGAAAGTTAAAGATGATTTGGATTTATCGATGGACGAGAATGAAACTAATCATGAAATTGAGAAAAAAAATATTAACATTATTAAATCATAATTTCTCAAAGTTGAACATAATTGCAATTTAGTAAAGAATTAGAGAACACGGAATTTCAGAAATGAAATTCAAAATTCAGAGATGAAAAAGAACCCAAGTAACATAACAAGTCACGATAACATCAAAATGACGTCAGAAAGACCAAAAACATTTCTTCTAATAATTACAAAAAAGGCGAAATACACTTTCAAAGCTAATAATAAACTTTACGTTTTCCAGTTTGCTTTTAAATTAACCCTTCGTGGTCACACTTCAAAAAAGCCACACAATGGTTACTCTGGGTTGAAGTGACCCGAAACATTTTTAAAGTGTTACCAAATTAATAGTATCAGTTCCAATAACTTCCAAAAATTACAGTATGTAGTTTCAATCTTTAAGAAAATGAAACAATGGCGTTTTAGTGAAAAATTTAATCTGAACACTAAAAAAAAATCGTAAACGTGTTAAGTTTAACGTTAACGTTAACACGTTTACGATTTTTTTTTTAGTGTTCAGATTAAATTTTTCACTAAAACGCCATTGTTTCATTTTCTTAAAGATTGAAACTACATACTGTAATTTTTGGAAGTTATTGGAACTGATACTATTAATTTGGTAACACTTTAAAAATGTTTCGGGTCACTTCAACCCAGAGTACTTCAAACCATCGTGTGGCTTTTTTGAAGTGTGACCACGAAGGGTTAATTTAAAAGCAAACTGGAAAATGTAAAGTTTATTATTAGCTTTGAAAGTGTATTTCGTCTTTTTTGTAATTATCAGAAGAGATGCTTTAATTCATGCAAGCCTTATCAAAAACATTGTATTTATACATTTATAGAAAAGAAAAACACGAAAAGATTAAGATGTTATGAAGTTTTAATAAATACACACGTGTGTAGAAAAAATTATATATTTTTCAAAAACCAAAAATTATTTTTTTTTACAGAGAAATAGTGTTACTTTTACTTATCAAAATTAGATTAGAATAGAAACTAAAGCATGTACGAGTTTATTCCTTTTTTTAAATTAGCAGCTGTTTATCAAGCAGGATGTATTTCGCATTATTTTAAAATAATGGTAAAATTTATATATTTTCAAACATAATGTAGTTTGCATTCTGACATGCAGCGAGGTCATTTGATTTTAAAATCAATTGGCATTTACTACTTTCAACCAAGAAATTCATTCATTGTACACCAGGAGAAATACAATGCGAAATACACATCTATACAGCTCTTAAATATGCACCTCTTACGTTCGTTTTTTATATTATATTTTAGCATTTCCGGACATAATTTTTTAGATCCTCTCTTTCCGTGTATTACCCATGTTATCACTGCGCAAGATTTCTCTTAACAGAGCAAACTTGAAGCATCTCTTCAACAAAAAAATGCTTTTCGTTCTAATAAATATTTATTTAAGATTAAAATTAAATGAAATAAAGTGTCATTTGTATGCCATTTGTTTCAACGAATAACTAATAAAATTCGTTATAGATCTCGTTGCATTATATAATTCGATTGAAAGCTATGAGTTGAGAAGCCGATGATCTGTTACAGAACTTATTACGGGAGGGGGGGGGG